>NC_066309.1:4349423-4660096 GCF_905404315.1 Leptidea sinapis | reverse complement strand
GTCAAAGCAAAATATTTGTTGATCCTCATATTATTTCGGCGTCGACGTTCTCTTCGCCGGTTTTCCCTTTAGGAAAGATCCAAAAGTAGCCAAAACAAGCTGATATTCATGTTTATGAAAAAACTTTCAACAGCCAACAACTGCAAATTACTAACTTCAGTTCAGCGTCTTCTCAGACGTTCGATTTGACATTAAATCGTTGGTAACCGATTCTCAAAAGATAGCAGAATACCACTGACACATCGATTGAAGTCCGTCTAGCTGACGTGAATACGCTTTAGCGATTTTTGGATAGGATCGTTTCTCGACCGTGCGATTTAAATCACGTGAGTACGAATCGTAGGTGAACGACAGATGTCGCTGCGTTATCGCTCATATAAAATTACGTGAATCGGGCCGCTGTGCGCGTGAAATGCATATTTTGCACGCACAAGACGTCTAAACTATGAGAAATTATTACAAAGTGTGTTACCTTGATACATTGCAGCATTGTGTGTTGGCGAATTCTTTCATTGCATTGATAGTTTTAATATTACGTTTCACCAATCTGTACGCACCATAAGAGGGCTCTTGCGCGTCCCAGTATGAATACCGCGAAGGGCTAAAACTAATTGTTTCATCCGGCACGATGCTTCGAAAATAAACTCGGTCGGCATTCGGTCGCTGGTCACACGGAAAACGAGAAATAATATACATAAAGGCATAAAAGCCATTTATTTTCTCAAAATTGAATCCTTTAGAATGATTTTTGATGTCATTTCTAATATACTAGATACTACTACCGCTTCGGAAACAAATGGCGCTCTGAGAGAGTAGAAGCGGCGCAAGAAACTGTCCTAGCGTTATTTTTTTGTGCTCTTTTTAAGTAAATATACAATACTGTCATTGCTATTGCTATTAAATAATCATAATCTAGTTCCAAGCTGTCTAATCACTTATATATTCAGCTGTGGAGTGTAGGATTTACGACAAAGCCATTTATTAATAGTTATTTATGCAACTGTTGTGTAATAAGGGGTATTAAAACACGAATGTGAATTTATCTAACGAGGCGAAGCCGAGTGTGATAATAGTATCACATGAGTGTTTTAATAACTAATTATCAATAGTTGCATACAAGACTTCATCTACACCCATAATATGAATCCTCTAAAAGATTCCGAAACAGTTAGCTTACTGCTAACATTAAAACAGCCAGTCCTAGTAGTAACCTAATATCATCCATTATTGATTATATACAAATAAACTAAGTATTAATGAAATAATTATTTATTTTAGTAGTAATTTACATTTTGTATAGTGCAATAATTAAAATTCATTTGAATATTATGTTCTTTTGGAAATTAATCGCTCATTTTTTGTAAACAAAACAATAAAAATATCGAAGAAAAATGGCGGGGATTCGAATAACATACTTTTTTTACGGCACGCGACGTTCTGGTGGTGTGGAAAGCGCGTAAACCAAAATGTTCTTTTTTTGAAATTCATACAGATGCCATGCATCGAGCAATAAGAATGTGGCTGTCTGTTAAAACTCTTTGAGCATGTAGGGAATGAAAAAATGAGTGTTGTTATGGAATTCAGTACAACATTACAACATTCTTTTGGGTGATGTAATGGTTATTAGAACATTGGGTGTTTTAATGTTGGCAATAAGCTAACTGTTTCAGAATCTTTAATAGAGGATTTATTGCATGGGTGTAGATAAACATTTAAATTTATTTATAGATAATGCCTGAACAGTGGCTGAGACTTTAATATAAAAGTGTATACATATCATATTTTAAAGTATTGGTACGTGTTTCAATTCGCAGTGGCAGCACCATTCACATCGCAGGAACAGAATATAAGATGCGTGAAGTTGTTGGCTTTGGAAGGGCGATGCGCACTCAGCACTTCGTTCGCTATCTTCAAGTACATGGCTCTCTACTCTCTGATACAGTTCTTCTCCATACTCATTCTATATAACGTAAGTAACTGGGTGAAAAAAAGTTTTAAATAAACATTGTAAACGGCAGGGCATATCAATTACCATCAGCTGAACGGCCTGCTCGTCTTGTTATTTTCATAAAAATAAAAATAAAATGTAAATATCTATATTTCTATTTCTACTTGGGTGTGACATCGCTTAATTGTTTTGTTTTCTAGTTCTACTCGATCCTCGGCAACAACCAGTTCCTGTACATCGACCTGGTGCTCACGACGGCCCTGGCGCTGTCCCTGGGTCGTGCGGGCCCGGGTCCGCTCCTGACGCGTCGTACTCCGCCCGTGTCGCTGGTAGCGGCCCGCTCTCTGTTGCCACTCGCGCTGCAGGTCGCACTCGTCCTACTTGTACAACTAGCCGCCACCGTACTACTGTTCTTGCAGCCCTGGTGAGCTCGCTTTGATTGTAATAATAAGATTAATAGTATTAGTTATTTATGCAACTGTTGTGTGATAAGAGGCATTAAAACACGAATGTAGCCACAACCTGAGAGTTGAACAAAGCATACAAGATTTTATGACGATACGTCACTCGAACGATTGGCTCAGTTGGAAGAGCACTGGCACGGAACGCCAGAGGTCAAGGGTTCGAGTCCCACATCGTTCTTAAAATTTTGTTTTTCAAATTTTTATCACTTTACAAACATAAAAAATTGTTTACACGAATGTGGGTTTATCACATATGATAATAGTATCACATGAATGTTTTAATACCTAATTATCAACAGTTGCATACAAGACTTTGTCTACACCCATAATGTGAATCCTCTATAAAAGATTCTGAAACAGTTAGCTTACTGCTTACATTAAAAAAGCCAGTCCTAGTAACCTTTATATCATTCAAACGAGTGTTGTAATGTTGTACTGAATTTTATTACAACACTCGTTTGGATGATGTAATGGTTATTAGTACATTATAGCATATAGCATGGGTGTAGATATAATATGATACATATGAGCTAAGTTGCTCATTATACACGAGGCTGTGGGTTGCAATCAATCAGCCGAGTATCAAGTGAGCATGTTGTTCACGAGTTTCATACGCACTTATTCAACAAAATAATAACAACCAATCAGAAAGCATTTTGACATTCATTTAGATTCATTAGACATTTTTATGAGCTTATCAACTGAACCAACCGTTCGAGTGAAGCATGGTTTGTAAATCGCCCTGACCGCCTAGATGCATAGCATTTATCCACGTGTGATTCACAAAAATCTGTCTTCCTCGTAAAACCAATCGATAAAATCTTAAACACAGATATTAAATTTAAAAACAAATATTTTGGTTTTAATCCCACAACCTGAGAGTTGAACAAGATATACCAAGAGTTACGAACCATGCGGCACTCGAAAGGTTGGCTCAGTTGTTAAGAGCGCTCGGACGGAACCCGTGAGGTCTCGGGTTCGAGCGTTCCCGTATCATTCATAAATTTTGGTTACAGTTTTATTTTGTATAATCTTATGTTTAATTATTTTTTACTTTGAATTATTTTTTTTTTATTTTTTTTCAGGTTTGTACCGGTACAAGGCGGGCCAGACGTTGAACAGGTGCTCTGCTGGGAGAATACTGTGATCTTCATTGTTTCTTCATTCCAGTACTTAATCATGGCATGCGTATATGCCAAAGGTTGGCCGTATAGGCAGCCATTCTGTGAAAATTGTAAGCACAGACAAATATTATATTATATTTATATATATTTTACTAGCCGTTACCCAGCGACGTCGTTCGCGTACGTATTTTAACGCCTTGGGTTACATTACTGGACTTTTAGTAGGGATCCCTAATTTTTTGTAAATATAATATAGCCTATAACACCCGGGCATAATGTAGCTTCCCAGCAGTGATAGAATTATTCAAATCGGTTCAGTAGTTGCGGAGCCTATTCAATGCAAACAAACAAACAAATTGCATGAATCGTGGTCGCGACGGGACTCGGCGGGGAATATATATCGTGAATACCCGTCATAATAATTATTACAATGTTAAAGTTCCGCTATAATAAAAGTTTAAAATACAATATTATATTATATTTTTTGTTTATTTCGATTAGCTTTTCTTAAATATCTAGTTGTTCCTGTAGGGGATGATATTGTATTTGAGTAATATTTAAAAAAGTAATGATATAAAAAGTTTTTATTGTGAAAATTTAATAGTTGTTAAATCATACTATGGGTGGCACGACCTTGTACGTCGGGCACCAGCCTAGCGAAACTCTCTAAGAACAAAAGCGATTCACTCGATTGTATGACACGTGCAGTCATTCATATACTGACAGATGACGGCTATAATCTTGTAAAAAACGGAGATAGCCGAAATCCACTACGTTTTTAGCAACTGTTCGTTTTCAAACTTGGCCGGATTATACTTCGTATTGATTTAAATATTGCATTAATGTGTATATGTCAGTTGTCACTGTCTCGTCCGCCCGGTCTGAGTCTGACAATTGATATAGCTAATATTATACAAATGATTTAGGCCCTCTTTAGTGTTAATTCCGCCAATATTTGTTTCTAAAATCAATTCAACACGTGTTTCGCCTCTACACGAGGCATCCTCAGGACGTGTTGTCTCGCCAAAATCTGGCACGAGACTGATCTCGACACGACAGAATTAACACTAAAGAGGGCCTAAATCATTTGTATAATTATGGATTTCCGCAAAGTAACGCCTAATTCAATAAATTTTCATAGCTAATATTCTTTATTGTTGCCATGTTAATGCAACTTCTCGCATAATAATAATTAATTTTAATGAAATTAATTAATAATTAATTGTATTGCTAACAACAATAATTCAATGATCAATTTGAACATGACAAATAAGACACACAATTTTTTTTTTTCAACAGTGGGAGGCTACTTTGCACAGGATGCCGGCTAGATAATGGGTACCACAACGGCGCCTATTTCTGCCGTGAAGCAGTAATTGTAAACATTACTGTGTTTCGGTCTGAAGGGCGCTGTAGTTAGTGAAATTATTGGGCAAATGAGACTTAACATCTTATGTCTCAAGGTGACGAACGCAATTGTAATGGCACTCAGAATTTGTGGGTTTTTCAAGAATCCTGAGTGGCACTGCATTGTAATGGGCAGGGCGTATCAATTACCATCAGCTGTACGTTCTGCTCGTCTCGCCCCCTTATTTTCAAAAAAAAAATATCAAAAAAATAGAAATCATAAGATTTTTTGTGTAATCGGATCCTATCTAGTGAACGTACAAAGACATGGCCCATTTTGAAATAACTTCTACTTGTCTATAGCACACTCAACTAATTCTTAAAAAAAAAATAAGTTAACGACAAATGCTCATACTCAATATTATATTTCAGATTACTTGGTGATAACGCTGCTAACTCAAGCCGCGTTCGTTTCTCTACTGCTGTTCTGTCCCTGGGAAGGTCTAGCAGAATACATGGAAGTGGAAGCGATGAAGTCTGTCCAATATGAACAGAACTACTTCAGAGTTTACATACTTCTTATTCCTGTTCTGCATATTATGTTAGCCGTCTCTGTCGAGGTAAATATTCACATCAATAACTAGCTGATACCCCGCGTCTTCGTCCGCGTACACACAGGAGGTCTATTCCGAATCGAAAGCCGAAGTTTCGGTCCGAAACGAAAGAACGACGAATTTCGAATTTCCGAAAAGCACTTCGGACCCGAATATAGTGGACGGATTTCGTTTCGGAACCATGGACCATAAAAAGTGAAGTAGTTACGATCATAATAATGTCAAGCAACGAAAAAGTCACTATCAAGTGAATTTGGGAATAAGATAAACGAATGACAAAATGTCTAATCACGAACTTCGTATCAATCTTCGGATCCGAAACATTTTCGTAATAGGAAAATACCGAAATTTCGTATTTCGATTTTGGTAATAGGGCTCCAGGACTGAGGACGTAGTAGCGACATTTCAATAATTAAAATTTTAAAATAAAAGAACACTTAATATATGTAATTTTTATGAAATATATAATTATGAAAGGATCGTTCACGTTCCACTATCAAGGCCGTTTCACGTGCATGATGCATGGACCAGCTAACGCTTTCCTTCTACGCTTCTTTTAGGGAAGATTACAACCTCCACTTTGATGCCGCTACGAGCAATGCTATAGTCCATGCTTAGATCATTGAAACATCGAAAAAAATGAGGTTAACAATTAACTAATATTTTGAGCAATGCATACACATTAACACAAAATGACACATTATTATCGGTTGTCTAGCGGCAAGAGACTAACTATAAGTATAAATTATCTAAGAGTTTATTTCTCTTGTTTCAGGCTACACTGTCTGACCCCCGATTCTTCAGCAGCATATACAACGCGTTTCGGATATGCTCGCGGAGGAAGGAGGAGCACTCCGGAGACGCTGAGTGTCCGCTCTGGCCACCTTCACCCACACACCCGCCCTGCTGACATTTTGTCTGTACTTAGTTAATTATTACAATTTTATATACCTAACCTACGCGCGTTGAAACAGGCCTATTACCGTCTGCGTGACGTCATCAAGTGGTGAACAGTAGACGAAACTACATATAACCCAGTAGACTCCATATATAATACTAATATAGTAAGGCCAACAAGACAAGATAAAGAATGTAAACAAAGTTTCAGGGGTTCGAAACTGTTTCATTGATATCTTTGAATATTGAAAATAAAAATATTTCAAAGGTTGCCTTACATTGCCAGGCTGTGATTGCAGTGAGTAGCTGTTTATTTTAATTATTTAAATGAACAACTACTCACTATAGCCAAAACTAACAGTAATGGATTAATAATAACAAAAAACGAAGTAAATACGACGAAAAATTACATATTACTTGGAACGCAATCCAAACAGGAATGAACTTGTTCACAAAATGGCGGATCAAATGTTTACAACTGCGGTACTGACTGCTTTCGTGTATCACACGACACGCAACGAAAGCTATCGTCGACCAACCAACGCTATTACTGCGTACGAGTGATAGGGACAGAGATAATAATTACTCGCTATCCCAATGTTACTCAGCAACGGTCTGTTTGTTTACATTATTTATCTTGTCTCGTTGGCCTTAGCATATATACATATCCGCAATACAAAACATTTAGTCAACAAACTAAGGTAAGAGGGCGCTGGGTACTGATTGCTCATTGGTCTAGTAATAATCACCACATGTGGTAAACAATCGATATTCGTTGTTCAGAATTATGTAAGAACAAGTTTATAAGGTGGTATCCGAAAGCGTTCACCCTTTATTAGGCATAGACGGAGTCTGATGCTGATGATGATAGTGGGTTATGACGTCACAAAGATGGCGGACTGTTCCTATATCAACGCGCGTGGTTTATACATATAAGCGCAATTGGTGAAATGTTTCGTATGTAATAAATGTCCATTTCAGCGTGCGGCACTCCTGATGGTAAAGTTAAAGTGTACTGTCAGTTTTGAGACCATCGTAGGAGAATTTATACATGTTGCGAAGTTGGTGAACAACTTTAAAAGTACGTTTCAAACGTAGAAAATAAGTACTACCAAAGAATAACATGTGAATTAGAAAAATTGTGGGTTTTTTTAATGAATTAAACTGGCAGTTCTTTCTTTAATTCGAGGCGAATAGCTGGAATATTAAAGTTTGAAAGTACAAACGATGTTATAACAAGTGGAAGGCTTCGTTGTACTGAACGCCGGGCTCACCAGCGGTACTTTGCCGCGAAGCAAGAATATGCTATTATTATTATTGTGTTTCATTTTGAAGTGCGCCATAGCTAGTGAAGTTACGGGGCTAATGAGACCTAACATCTTTTGTCTCGAAATGACGAGCGCAATTGCGATGCCGCCATTGATGTTTAATAAACAACTATAGACTCAATATCGCCTATTAAAAGGTTGTCATAAAATGTCCGAGCGGGTTGTATATTCGTTTACATTAACTTATACAGATAAAATAAAAGCATTCATTCAAATTAACGCCTTATTTCGTGGCAGTAATGTTCAAAGTCGTAACTCTCATCAGAAGCTTGGACGAGAATGCGAGGCTAGGATATTTAGTTGTAGCAATTTAGCCAACTGATTAAAAGCGTCAAGTAAATCGACAATTTTTTTAATTTAAAGGCGCACGGTAAGTGTTTACCTTTGGATAGGTTTTTTCTGAAAATTTGGTATTGCGTGGCGTTGTATTCAAAGCGCGGTCGAAACACAACTGTACGAACACTCTGCCTAATAGACGAGTTTTGCTTCAGACAATTTTTGAGCGTGATGGTGATTCTTGTTATTTACTATACGTCAATGGATGCCGCTCATTAATTCAGGTTAATTCAAGAATCCTGAGTGGCACCGCCCATTAAAATAATGAGCGGGGCTTATCACTTACCATCAATTATTGAAGTCTTGCTTTAAATTATTGAAGTTGTTAGAATATTTTCGTCTCAAATTTTATAAGTTCTGACATTTGTTTTTGCCATAACTGTTAATAACCAATTTGAAGACGGTTAACTGGCTGAAAACGTTACTCTAACTCCGCAAGATTTACACGCCAATGTCACACTATGGGATGACGCACGCTTATTTGGTTATTTTATGATAATAAAAATACCCTGTTAAAAATGTTGAATTAGTCTTAATTTATATAATATATCGTTAGGCGAACGCGAAATGATCGGAAATTCAGACGCAGCGATCTTGTTTTTATATTATCCTACTAATATTATAAATGTGAAAGTTTGTATGTCTGGATGTATGTTTGAACTTCTTTAACGCAAACACTACTGAATGGATTTTGATGAAACTTTGCAGTAATATAGCTTACACACCAGATTAACATATGGGCTATAATTTATAAAATTATTGTGTGAATTATCTATACATTTAAATAAAATTGGAGTGTCTGTTTGTAATATTGATATAACAGTTTTTAACTAAATGTATATTATGAATACATATACGGTACATACACTAAAATAATTTTTTTTACAATTACAAGTCTGTCTGTCTGTCTGTCTGTTTGTTCCTGCTAATCCGGCGACTTTTATTGGCAGGTAGCTGATGTAATAAGGAGTGACTTAGGCTACGTTTATTTTAGAAAAATAAAGCAATGTCCATGAAACGGTCTTACTCTAAAAATAATTTATATGGCAAAACAACGTTTGCCGGATCAACTAGTTATACAATATATATATAAAAATATATTGTATCAAAGTGATCTGCAACTTGGATATGTTCCATCACCTCTTTCTAGCCTTCCCTAACAGGCCTTAATAATAATAAAATAATCAATCCCTTATTATACAATTTACGATTAACTTTTTTTTTATTTTTAGTCAACTGTCCCTGTTGTTATCTTATTTTTTGGCGGCTGTTGTTACGATCTTTTTCTTTATCTTTCGTTTTGTGTGATGTTTACAAATGCAATAAACTACAATAATCCGAAAAAAAATTGCCACAGATAAACAGCCAGGCTAGTACGGACTAGGCTAGTGTTATATTTTTGACTCCTACTCCTCTACGTTTATCTATCATTTATATAGCCACGATCACTAATATTTTGTTATTTTTTTCACATATACTTTATTGATTTTTTGAAAAAGTCTATACCTTATGGCCTGAAAAAGCATTTTATACCGTACTAAATGTCGCCAAAAAAACAGCTTTTTTTGGTGCCACATTGTCTTTGGCTAAATATAGGTTAGGTATGGTAGGTTCATAGAAATATTAGGTAAAAAATTATAACTATGTAATTATACTATATAACATAAATATTATTTCCATGTTTGAATCGTTAGACTTAACATTTTAACGTTAAGTTATAAAAAAATCTTATTAATATAATTTGCCAAGATGCTGCTTAATTAATATTTAGTACTGAATTTTTACAAATAACAAATTTCACGACTGTTTCGTTAGTTGAGCGCAAGTGCCGACAGGTCCGAAGGCCCCCCCTCCTCTTCTTCTTTCCAAGCCTCGCGATTTGCGCCTAATCCGGGAGTTCGCGCCACAATAATAATTACTTAACATTCGGTTGAATTTACTAAGCTGTTAATTAATATTTATTTTAAATATTTTTTGATGTTTTTAGTTTTTCTTTTGGTACGTTATGGCAAAAATTATCTGAGTGATTATTTACGATGCGCGCCACACCAAACCATTTGTATCACACTTCAGCTAACAAGACTCTTGTAACTAATATATTTACAGAACCACAACCAAAATTTCAATTCTATTATTATATTTTAGTATTGAAATAATTTAATGATATTTAATTACGTTACTTAACTAAATTATGCGGTATAATAATATTTTTATTGGTTGTATTTAATACTTTAATCTTTATTACAATATTGGTTTTTCTACAAACTTAAAATAGCACGAGGAATATATTTTGAAGGATTTTTGATTTATTACACCAAAGAAGAATAGCTTCTTGTGTGCGTGCATAAGTACATGCTCATTTTCTTATATGATCGCCAAATATCGTCCTTTAATATCGTTTGTGTCTTACTGTCTCCACTAGCCTAAGCGAAGTGGCGCTCTCTGATCCGCGGTACGATGTAGATCGGCGCGATTTTGGTGCTCGCACAGCGTTCTGTCAATGCGTATTATTTTACGTGTATTAATAAATTGCTTATAATTACGATGATTTTGATTGAATGTATCTGAAAGCTATTGAAACAAGCTATAAGAAAATGCAAAATAAACCATCTTATAAATAAAATAAGGGTTAGAACTTGGCGAGGGAGTATGGTGCCGTACGGCACACTCGGTTTTGGTGTATCTGAAAAATCTAGTGCCCTAGTCTAGGGGCACTGCCGATGTGGGAAGGCCTAGTCCTGCAGTATATTTACGATCGCGTCTGAGTTTCTTGTTGTTGCGCGTATTATTTTAACGTAGTGTGCGTATGTATGTTAAATTAAGTACATGAATCTGTTATTATCATTGTGTTTTTGCAGTTTGAGTATTGGTTTCCTTTTTATGATTGTCGAGGCGTTCGGCTTCAACTTGAAGTTGTTTTATTATTTCATGCAATTCAAAATATATATATTTTGTTTTTGTATCACTTGTTGAACAGAATCTGCCAATCATTGGAAAATACCTCTGACTTGAGCATAATGTGCGCAAGTAAGTGTAAACTCCGCGGGTCTTGATTTAAAGATAGAATTGCATTGGATAAAATCTATCATCGTAAAACGTGGTATATTTTTCAAATTTCAAATTCAAATATTTTTATTCGAAATAGGATGTGACATCTCATATTGAAAGTCAAAAACTACCCATTCCAAAACGAATGCCTCAGACCTGATAAAAACGGGCGCAACCAATTCAGCGGGCTTTTTTTTCTTTGAAAAAATATGTTTACAAAGTAATATTGTACAATCAAACTTATTATTTAATAACAGACTGTGTTAGTTTTGTATGTACCAACCCTAGTGCTTCGCCCAGGACACCGCTGAGTTACGCTTCTGTTCTACTACTTGTATTATGAGAATGGTTTCATAGTCCGAACGTCACCAGCAAATTAATTAGTATAATATTATGTATTGACATTGTTATATTAAAAGCTGTGACCTGTATAAATACCACTGGACAGGTTGTTCCATATGTTTGACAGCAAATTTTGTGTGCCTATTTGAAGCGCCACTCGCGAGCGTCCAAAGAACTAATTTTGACGTATAATACAAATGGCTGCGGAGGAACGTACAACAATGAAGCATTCCATTTTAAATTAATTTCATTAGTTTTCCGTATTATTTATACTTCCAAGAATAACGTAATAAAGTACACAATTTTTTTTTGTTAATAATTTCCCACCATCTATCGATGTTTGCTGAGGTTGTCATCACTAATTTTAGTACCGCAAACTCTCGCTATATGGCCAACAGCGCCAAAATGGCGAATATCAAACAGGCACATAAGCACTTTGACAGCTGCCAGTCCGGTGGTATATAGTAGAGGTCAGTGGTTAAAAGTTGATAAGTAATAAAATTTGTATGCCAAATTTTCATGGTTGACGTTATGAATATATTATGTACTTTAATGTTTGTAAGATATACTTAATACGTGTTCCTGTTGAACACGACCATCTGTTACTTACATTAGCAACCAAATACTTAATTTACATTATTTGCACTTTATAGCGATAATTTATAGTTGTAGTCAATAAAAATAAGTAATGTACACTATTTATGTATTTTATTAGCATTTCTATGGATTATGGATTGGATGTTTAAAGCAATTATTAGTAGTAATATGTGACAATCGTTCATTTATATTGTTGATTTGTTTAAAAATTAATTCTAAAACAATCGTAATAAAATTAACAGAAATATTTTTCATTGCGAAGCTATTGACAGTAATGTCACATGGATTATTGATTAATACCGCAGTCAAAAATACAGCGCATTCAACTGCAGCCTAGCGAAACTCTAAAAAGAATAGTGAATCACTCGATTGTATGAAACGTGCAGTCATTGATAGATTGACAGGTGACGGCTATAATCTTGTAAAAAACGGAGATAGCCGAAATCCACTACGTTTTAAGCAACTTTTTTGCTTTTAACCTTGGCCGTATTGTACTTCGTCGCCAATTGCTATACTGTAATTACTACTATTTCAAATTTATTATGTCTAATCACTGCACGTTTCATACTAAACTAAGTTTCAATTTTTACTTAGGCAGTCCCGCCTGTTATTACATAGTATTTGCATCCTGTTTGTTCAGGTGTTCGAATAAGCAGATATCCCATATGATGTTAAGATGCTAGATGAAATTTAAAAAATTATATGTGATTTGTCACAAGCAAAATCTCAAACAAAATCGGTCGAATTACTAATCTGTGACCTGAGTGCCAAGTGTGTAATTTTTTAGGTAAAAAATCTAAAAGCGAATAGCTGGTATTCTATCTCGTATAAGTTAACTACGATTTGTATGGAATCGAAAGAGCGCCATCTAGTGACAGTAGACCAAAACATTGTCTACAATTCGTAGTTAAAGTTAAAGAATAAGTAAAGAATCTCACACTTAACACTCTGGACGACACTGATGAAACTTCATTTCCTTTCCTGTACTTAATCGTAAAAAGTTTGCAACAGTGTGATTTTGAGATCTGCAACAAAATCGCATGAATTTGAATATCGAAAATGTCGGTGACGCTATTAGTTAAACCGTTGACTCGCTCACTTTGTTTAAGCGTTATTTGTTTTTTACAAGCGACAGTTGTAAGGCTTTTCTTATATTATTCTCCTCTAGTGTAATAGAACTTATCGACGTTAAATAAACCTGTTTCGTCCCTATTGGAAACGCACTAAAATTGTCTATGGAAAGTTTTTTTGAATTTATTTCTTGATTGAAATTATTGTCAATCATTTCGTGCTTCATTAAATAAATGTAAAATTAAAACGGGCTCACATTATTTTTGCATAAAGGTCGATCTTAGAAAAAGTTTTAATAATAATTGTGTTCTCAATACTATAAAATAGTGCAGAAAAAAGACGTTGACTTACTACTGTTTTCCTTTGCATGGAAGCAGCATATATGTGGCTCTCGGTACGATTTTGTGCTGTCAGCCTAAGGCTAGGGTTACTATGGATGCGAGTTCTGACGAAAAATTGTTCTAACGAGTTCTGACGGATTCGTCAGAAGAAACAAACGCCTGCTATCCAATGATAGTGTTTACACTGGCAACGACGAACGCGTCAGAACATGCACGACGTCGTCAGAACCCCTCGAGCGTTTAAACGAGTTTGATTTTTTCGCACGACTTGCGTCTGCGAATTTCGAGTGATTTGTTTTCCACCATAGATAACGATAAATTGATCAGTCTCGTGTACGAGAACAGGGATATGAGAGACAAAAATTATCACAGCAGAGATATTTCTCGGCAAAAGTGTGAGAAAGTTGCTACAGAACTCAGCAGTAGGTACAATTTTTTATTTTGATGTGGGGTTTACATTAATTAGGTACATGAGCAATTAGAATTAATGTTTACATTTTATCTATCAAGAACATGACTTGTAGAGCTATAGATTATTACAGTAGGTTGTATTGAAACGGAATTTCACCTGCTGGACTAACAAAATAATTTTTCAAGTTTCTCTAGTCTCATTCGCGCTTCTTCCGTAGTGATTATATCTCCGTGAAACTGGCACATTGTGTAGGGACTCAAATTCCACCTCGGGAATATCAACGGAAGTAAGACCTTCGTAATCGATGTCAAATCAAATTCGTCCATCTTCGCTGGACGGCAGAAACGAACTGACTATCAGAATGACAGAAAACGCGCACAGTGTAAACGCCTTGTAAAGTTCTGACGAGGATTTCAGACGTACTCGTCAGAACTCGAAGTAACCATAGCCTAAAGGAGTCTACCCACTACCCTTAACGTACGGACGTCACTGTCTCATGATTTGCACATAACACAATTTCTTATCGATGCAAATTTTTCGTGCATACAACTGTATTGTAGTAATCCATCCGTTCTTATATGCTACCAAAATATTATGCCCTTAACGAATTGTTGACCATCGACAATCAAACCATTACTTAGTTAAAATCATTTTATTTTCCATGCATTATGCTGACCAATTACATGACCTTTTATCTGATGTCGTCTCATTATCACACGGAATTTATAGTGAGGTGAGGAGGTGAGGTTTTACGTCGAGTGTACCAAAGTGGAGTGGGAGGCTCCACAACGGCACCTATTTCTGCCGTGAAGCATTAATGTGAAATACTTTTTATAGGATTAAAACGCGTATAATTGTAACTGTTTTTTAACATTTGTTTTTGGCGTAAAAGTTACATTTTTATATAACCCGACTTTTTGTCGACGACATCTTTTATCTGGTAATATATTTTTTTTTTTCAAGGTACAAATTTAATTTGTACCAATTTATGGACGATGTGGGATTCGAACCCGCGCCTCTCTAGTTACGTGTCAGCGTTCAACTCTCGGGTTGTGGCTCGTCCATAAATTTTGGAACAAATTATTTTTGTATACTTAGTTGACCAGTGGGAGGCTTCTTTCTATAGGATGCCGGCTAGATTATGGGTACCACAACGGCGTCTATTTAGGCGGCGCCGTGAAGCAGTAATGTATATAAACATTATTTGTTTCGGTCTGAAGGGCGCCGTAGCTAGTGAAATTACTGGACAAATGTGACGAGGTGACGAGCGCAATTGTAGTGCCGCTCAGAGTTTTTGGATTTTTCAAGAATCCTGAGCGGCACTGTATTGTAATGGGTAGGTCGTATCAATTACCATCAGCTGACGGTTCCGCTCGTCTCGTACCTTATGTTCATAAAAAAAATTGTTGATAATTCTTTAAAAATCATAAAAATTGTTTTTCTCCGCGATGGTGCATTTTGCAATTAGTGGTGGACTGTCAGTGTCTAATAAAATTCAAGCAAATTTCAACCTACTAGTATATTATGACTTTAGGGAAATGACATTAAGATGGGTCGATAGTATTGTAAATGGTAAAACCCATATCGACCCCGCCTACATTGCGCTAGGCTGCCGCAAGCGTGGCTTATGTTCGATGGTTTGCCGCGCGTAATATTTTCGAAGCACCTTTAGCATATCATGCATGTTCTTGCGTAAACTATAACCCCCTTATTCATAATCCGTCCGCTAACTTTAAACAGCCGCTTAGGAGTGTTTTTTCTCATTCTGACTTAGGTCAATAGAAGAAGACAGAGTGAGAATTAGCAATGCTTTAAGTTAGCAGACTATTATGAATAAGGGGGGTTATTGTCTGCACAATTTAAGAATGGCAACTAAATATTGTTTATAAATGAACTACTTTTGAATAATGAATTTTGAAATTATTTGTTTTAGTATTAATTAAGGCTTTGCTTCATTCCTAATATTATTTTAATAGGTTTACGTAGTTAAATGACGCAGTGCTTAATAACATAGGGACTAGAGTAGATGATTTATTAAGGCTGAGTTGCATCATATTTGCTGTTATAGTTAAGGTTTAAGTCAAATTAAACGCTGACTTTAACATAGACTGGGGAATGTGTTGCTCCATCGTATTCCTTGGCATAATTAAAGTGTAATATCAAATAGGTATTTATTGTAAACTTTTGACAGGTCGCTCTTTTTAGCTAATTAACAGTAACGATAGCATTAACCGGGGAATATTGGACGATTGCGGTTAACAGTTAAAGTTATGACGTCATCTAAAAATTGTCAACTCATATTTTGCTTAACCGGTACTTTAACATGTTTGTTGTTGCTAAAGTTAGTTGATGCAACCCCGCCTTAGAATTACTGCTTGCATTTTATTTTATTTCAATTATATTCAGTTGTCGCTAAATTATTATCAGCCTCGGCATGACTCTTGGGCGGTGAGCGAAAATAAACGCATCTCTAGAGTCCATAGATGATATTGAATTGGTAGGCAACGGCTGTGACTTGCGGATGTTGAGCCCGGACCATACGCCAATGAGACTATATTAAAAAAAAAACACTTTAAATTACACAGCTCAAGATCAGCGCTGATGCTTATTATAACTATATCTTGTGAGGTTATTTGTCAGCCCAACAATTAATAGATTAAAACAATAACGGCTTTACAAATAAACTTGGTATAAAGTTATACCTGAGAATAAACCGAGAATATGCAAAATATTAGTTTTATTCGGACGTATAACGTTTCCCGCGTTTATTTGAAAGGCTGGTTGACATTCGAAAAACTTAGAATTTTTATTGTATTGCATATTTTTGGTTTATTCTCAGGTTTAAATTTATACTAAGTTTATTTCTAACAGTTTTGTCCCAAATTTTTGATTTGGTCAATATTAATAGTTGAATTTTTCATAGATGCAGATTTTTTGCAAGTTTTAATGAAATTTTTGACGACCTTAAAAATCATCTAAGCTAATCATTAACTAGATATGAATTATTGAAATAATAGCATACTTAAAACAATAATCAAATTGGAGGAGTTTTATGATGTTTATTTAATTGTTTTACGCATTTCATTGTATGTTCTTTCAAAAGTTTAATTGAAATCAGACAAAATTAATGTGTACCCTATTTGTTACAATGAAACTACAGTATCATATTGTGATTCTCGAATAATCGGCGACTCGATTGACAGTGGCACGTTAATGTAGTTTGAGTTGAATTGTACTTTATATAGTTGGATGTGACCAAAAACGTATTGGAATAAAAGATTTAGAATTTTATGATGCATTTTATTTTCTCCTTAACAAACAAAACAATCTGTAGACGTCGTAAGGTGCCAATATAATAAGATCTCTAGTGATTTTTTACTGCGGTAAGGCACCGTAACACATATCTATATATATAAAAATGAATTGCTGTTCGTTAGTCTCGCTAAAACTCGAGAACGGCTGGACCGATTTGGCTAATTTTGGTCTTGAATTATTTGTGGAAGTCCAGAGAAGGTTTAAAAGGTGAATAAATAGGAAAATGCTGCTAAATTAAATAATGACAACAAATTTGTTTTTCCTTTGATGTGTCCATACATAATTTCTATGAGAAAATTTATTGACGCACGGTTTGACAGTTCTGCTGTGAAACAATTTCATTACGACAGCAGGGTGCATATTTTACGAAGTAATTTTTGATGTTATGATATATTATTGACAAATTCATATACATTATTTTATTTATTATATATAGAACAACGTCTGTCGGGTCAGCTAGTTAAGAATAAATTTTATCTTTCGCAACTTCTATGTACAGACTTTACCTATGTGAAATGTCAGGCTAACATAAGCAAAGTTTAAGCTTCACGTAGATACAGGCGAAATAAAGAGTCCCAGGAGGGGGTGAATTGATTTTAATCTGTGGTATCAAGGCTCAATCTCTACATTTACACTAATTCTACAATCTTTTACCAGTAGGAGGCTCCTTTGCACAGGATACCGGCTAGATTGTGGGTACTACAATGGCGCCTCTTTCTGCCGTGAAGCAGTAATGTGTAAACATTGAAAGTGAATTTACTGGGAAAATGAGACTTAACATATTACTTGTCAAGGTGACGAGTGCAATTGTAGTGCCGCTCAGAATTTTTGTGTTTTTCAAGTATGCCCTTTTAGTCTACACAATCCCGAAACAATTTGAGTTGGCCCAAATACTTCTCGATAACGACAGAATTTATTGGGGAATAAATATTCCGCAGATAACTCGTTTTGAAGGTTATTTTGGTTGCTGTGATGATGAGATAAATATTCGGGCTGTTTTTCGTGACTTCTGTGTTGACTTACAAACTGGGCGATAGTTTTATGGTAAGTAGTCTGTATAAACAGGCGGTGGGGAGTACTTTGGCGGTAGCAAGACGTCCTTCTGAAGAAGTCCCGTCGGTCTAGCTTTTGATGGCGGAGGCGGTTGTTTCCACCTGAAAAAAACATTCATTTAAACTCTTAACCTTCCTACTGGCAATATATTACTAAACTATTAAACTCGAAGACATATCTAATCTATCTTATATCTACGAGCAATTCTTGTTCTTCTTATATATACATATATAATCTGAAACTCGGAAACGGGTCCAACGATTTTAATGAAATTAAGTATACATGCATTAATGTATGTGGATGATGCAGCTACTGTACTCAATAACTTTTGTATTCATTTACATTTACTTTTTTGACTTTCTCGTGTAAGACATTGACTATTTGACGTTTGAGTGTGTTTGTTGCATCATTTTACATATTATATTGTAATTGAAATGATTTGTAAATCGATGTAAATGTAAATCTTGCTATAAAAGAGTGGCAATGAGTTTCTTGCTACTTCTTCTCATTAGCTCAACCCTTTACGAAGTAGCGGTAGATTCAATAAGATTTTTTTTTTTTTTTGACATTCATAAGTGTCATTTCCGTGACCTACGTGAATAAACTGATTTTGATTTGATTTGATATTATTATAATAAATATACAAGGGTATAATAGCTCAGGTGATTAGGTGATCCGGAAAGCAGAAGACCCAGGTTCGAACCAGATGTCCTATTAGTTTTTTTTGTTCAAGTTTTTTTACTTTCTTAAAAATCCGAGCAAGGCTCGGTCACCGCCGCCCACAATCTCTTGTAACACCAGAGGAATCACAGGAGCGTTGCCGGCCTTTAAGGAAGGTGTACGCGCTTTTTTTGAAGGTACCCATGTCGTATCGTCCCGGAAACACCGCACAAGGAAGTTCATTCCACAGCTTTGTAGTACGTGGAAGAAAGCTCCTTGTAAACCGCAGTGTGGAGGACCGCCACACATCCAGATGGTGAGGATGATATCCTAACTTAATTACTTACTTACCTAAATTCCTACAATAACTTATCAATTAAAAAAAAACGAGTATTGCTTTTGAAGCTCTCATCTGACTGTAGACATTAAAGTCTTACCATGGAACTAAGCTGAGGTTGTGCGGTGGCTTTGGTTTCATTATTCGTTCATTTCGTTCCTGCTTCAATAAGTCAGCGTCGCGCACTGCAGCGCAGAATGCTCTCAGCGTAAAATAATAAACCAACTCAACACCCGATAGCAGTGAAAAGCCCAGAAACAGTCCCGCTATTCCACCAAATGACACTAAAATTGCATATATTTTTTATGTAAGTAATTATATTTTATTCTCTATATTATAAGAATATAATATTCCATAGTAACGTTTCCAGTCCATCGAGCAATGATGTAGTTTGACATTAAATAGCTTCATATGTTGCCGATAACATTTATTAAATAATATATGGACACATTTTTACACAAATTATCTTCCCCAAACTAGCCTGTACTATGGGTACAAGACAAAGATATATTTAATATAATATACTTACTTAAACATCCATGACTCGGAAACAAACATTCATATTCATCATATAAATGATTGCACCGGGATTCGAACCCGGGACCTCTAGCTTAGTTAGTAGTCAGGGTCACTAACCATTCGGCTATATGGGTCGTCAAATCAAATTTTATATCTCGATAAAGTCGCCTTTTATCATAAAATTACTTGGAATATCATTTTTTCTTAACGTTAAGTAAAGAAAAATTGATATTCACCGCTTCACTCTGCACATCAATGAATTTCTGTAATGAAACTCTGCAGTTGCAGCGACTACGGCTTCCACATCTTCGAATATTTTTCGTTAGAAATAATTCTTCAAACTTGGGAATATATAGAAATAATTGAGGGCTAGGTCGAATTATCGCCATAGCAATTCAAGATGCTGAGATCCTTTGGAATTGTCAACCGGGACCTTATCTTGATGGATCAAGAAAGTTTTTTTATAGTTTGCCTCGCCATTTCTCATAAATTTCGAAACGCATTTTTTGTACTTGTTCTACATATACAGAACTGACCGCACCGAGGCACGCCACAAGATGGACCGATGATCTCGTCAAGATCGCCGAAATACGTTGGATGCGCAGGACCGATCGTCGTGCAGATCTTTAATGGAGGCATTTGTCCACCAGTTGATCCCTTCCGGCTGATACGATGATGATGATACAGAGCCAGAAACAGTAGCGCCATGGTCAAGATATTCAATAATGACCACCCCTTTACCATCCCAATCAATAGAGCCCCTAATCTTTCCAGCTGAACGACTCGCCTTAAGTTTTTAAGTGGTCCAACCAATGATGATCTCTTACAGGACTTAAGACTGTAGTTTTGTTTCTGGATCAGGGGTGGGACAGACGCCTTAAAGTGACGTTTTCAGAAGACTGTAGTGCCATCTGTTAGTTGGCCCAAAAACGAAAGCTTTGTCAGCTGTCACTCGCTTTGAAACCTTTCAACTTTTCTTTATTTGTGTCACTGCCCACTGGTCATAAAATGGCGGCTACTTCTTGCGTTTGCGCATGTATGTGGCTCTCGTCTTCCATTTTGCATATTAACACTACTAAATCTAACCTTTTAAATAACTACTAACTTTTTTTAAATAACTAACTCCACGCGCAATTTCAACATGGTAAAAAATTGCAAAACCTACATTAAAAAGTAGAGTTACTTAATTAATTGCGTCACAACATTAAAAATGAATTCTATAATTTCGAGCTTACATATAGTTATTTTCGGGGCCATCTCCAGATGGCGCTAGTTTTCAAATAGATAGCTCATAATGCGTAGAGAGGGCTCTCTTTTCCCTATATATTATTATACTCTTTGTTCTGGATAATGATCCACAGACCACAGAGCCACGTTTCATCCATTGTTTATGGTTTTATATCGAGCTAAAAATATTCAGGATCATGTTGTAAAAGTTCCAAAGAAGCTCTAGAAATGTTCACACACATAAGGTTCTGTGCATCATTATAGGCATTAACTTTTTTTACCAGAGCGCGGTAACTTTATCCCTTAGCGTTTAAAATTCCATGCATACTATCAGTCGAAATCTTTGTCTCTTTGGCTACGCAACGTACGTGACTCAACGATATGCTAAAACATTTTTTACCTTCTGTTCGGTCACCAACCATTGTTGGACGACCCAAGCGAGGATCATCTTTGGTCCTTTTTTTTTATTAAACTAAGGGACAAGACGAGCAGGACGTTCAGCTGATGGTATAGGTAATTGATACGCCCTGCCCATTCCCCCAAAAATTCTGAGCGGCACTACAACTGCGCTCGTCACCTTGAGACAAGATATTAAGTCTCATTTGCCCAGCAATTTCACTAGGTACGACGCCCTTTAGACCGAAACACAGTAATGCTTACACATTACTGCTTCACGGCAGAAATAGGCGCCGTTGTGGTACCCATAATCTAGCCGGCATCCTGTGCAAAAAGTGCTTAAATTCGGCACACCCACGTATAAAAAAAAGTAAATTAATTACAATAGGTAGGTACTATAATAATTTACTTACCTAGTAAGTCCACCCAACCAAATAAAACCTCACGCTTGTAACGTACCATCGGCCATGATACGAATTCTGTTTCCAATGAGTTTGTAGCAGATGGGCCTTTATTGGCACTGAAACATTTATAATGTTAATTTTAACATATACTGGACGACCAGAAGTTCAAATATTCAGTATGACAATAAAGATCTGATACAAGGCTGCTTTACTATTTATATTACCTACAACTGTTGACTTTATGAGTGTTTTTAGATGTAATTTAGATACATAATAGCTTTAAGGGTAAATGTATACACTTTTATAATAAAGTCCCAGCCACTGTTCAGGCATTATCGATGAATAAATTTAAATGTTTTATTAAAAAATGGCTCTGTCGTAAATCGTATTACACCACTGCTGAATATCTAAGTAATCGGACATCCTGGCACTAGATTATGATTATTTTATAGCGATAGAAATGACTGTACAATATTGTATATTTTTATTGAAAACAGCGCAAAAAAAAGAATGCTGGGAGAGCTTCTTGCGTCGCTTCTTCTCTCTCAGAGCCGAAGCGGTAGTAGTAGAATTCTAAAGGAATCAATTTTGAGAAAATCAATGCTTTTTAATATGTTTTTGTCTTATTTTATCTATACGAATATATAAAGCTGCAGTGTTTGTTTGTTTGTTTGAACGCGCTAATCTCTGGTACTACTGGTCCGATTTGAATGATTCTTTCAGTGTTGGGTAGTCCATTTATCGAGGAAGGCTATAGGCTTTGTTTTTTTTTCAAAATTAGGGATCCGTAATAAAATTGCTATTTTGTAACACAAGGTGTAAAATCGAAAACCTATTTTTGCGTGCGCTGCAAAAACTATTGACAATAGAACAAAATGATGTACAGGCTATAATATAGGCAATATTTTATTACTTATAAAACTATCGCGTGAATTATACTTTATATGGCAAAACAACGTTTGCCGGGTCAGCTAGTCTATAAATAAATTTCAATGTTTTATTAAAAAATGGCTCTTTCGTAAATCCTATAACTCAACTGCTGAATATCTAAGTAATCGGACATCCTGGCACTAGATTATGATTATTTTATAGCGATATAAATGACTGTACAATATTGTATATTTTTATTGAAAACAGCGCAAAAAAAAGAATGCTGGGAGAGCTTCTTGCGTCGCTTCTTCTCTCTCAGAGCGCCATTTGTTTCCGAAGCGGTAGTAGTAGAATTCTAAAGGACCCAATTTTGAGAAAATAAATGCCTTTTAATATGTTTTTGTCTTATTTTATTTATTATAAATGTGAATGTAAGTTTGTTTATAACGCTTTTACGCCGGAGCTACTGAACCGATTTTGATGAAATTTGTTACAGCGATAGACTAGAGCTTGGGAAAGGCTACATTTATTCCATAAAAATCTATGGTTCCCGCGGGATTTGTGAAAAATTTAAATTCACGTCGATGACCTATAACTATACCAATAGTAGGTTTAGTTTGCCAAAGCAATCTTCCTCGAAATAAGATCCATATAATATGTTGGGAACGAGAGCGAAAATGGGAACCGGAACTGGAATAGGACATGAAATCTTCATTACCAAACCTGCTTATTATTTTTAAAGATCTACGCGAACGAAGTCGCGGGCATCAGCTAGTAAAATTATAAAATCTAATAACATACTCAATTTCAGTAAGTTTTTCCACTTCATAAACGGTATGCGTGCATCCCAGTTCACAGTTGCAGTGAGTTACGTCGTTTATTTCTGCTGTGTATTTGGCAATGCATTCCAACTCTCTCAGCGTGCAGTAATTGTAACCTTCTGAAAAACAAAAAATTGGCAGTTGTAGAGACTAAGGGCCGATAAAAGTAAAAAATTAAGAGCTAGGGACCTCTAGCTCTTAATTTTTTCGCTCGTTTTAACGTTCGAATCCCGGTAGGTGCAAACATTTATATGATGAATATGGACGTTTGTTTCCATATCATCGATATTTATATTATGTAAAAGTATGTATATAAATATACGTATATCGTTGTCTTGAAATCATGGCATGGGCACAGTAGTGGTCAAAATAGGATTTAAAATCACTTATTGAACGTCAAAAACTACCACCCATTCAAAAGAGACTGCCTCAGACCCGAGAAGAATGGGCGCAAGAAACTCAGCGGGCTTTTTTTTTTTAAATATAAAATATGGATTACAATGTGATATCGTACAATAAACACTAATAATTAAAGGGCCTGAGGGTGTTCGCTTCATTTCCAGTCCGTGGTGTCATTAAGAAAATCTTTTATGCTATAGTAACCTTTCCCACACAAACGTTTTTTAACAATTCTTTTAAATTTCGTAACAGATTTGTTTTGTACATTTTCTGGGATCATATTGTAGAAGCATGTACATCGCCCAACAAAAGACTTACTAACTCGACCCAACCGAGTAGTATGCATAACAAGTTTATGTTTGTTCCTCGTGTTAACATTATGAATGTCACAGTTTCTAGAAAATTCCTCAATGTGCTTATAAACATACAGAACATTATCAAAAATTTATTGAGAAGCAACAGTCAAAATGTTTATTTCTTGAAATTTTTCTCTTAATGATTCTTTAGGACCTAGGTTATAAATCGCGCGAATAGCCCTCTTCTGCAGCACAAAGATGGTATTAATATCGGCCGCACTGACCCATAACAATATATGTACGGCGATGTCTAGTTTGGGGCAAAATAATTTGTTTAAAAGTGTGTCAATATAATTATTAATTACATTACAAATTTTACTTTTGAAAAAAGAAAACAATATAATATATCTAAGATTTCTTTTTTCATATAAAGTAGAAACATTCAAAACTTATGTCTTTTTTTACAAAAAGAAATCAATCAGAACTCACCAAAAATTGCAATACAGTATATATTAATATCATTAGATAAATCGTCATTAAAAATTTATAGGTATATTAGATAAGAGTGCTCGGTCGGAACCCGAGATGCGAGGGTTCGAGCCCTGCATCGTCCATGAACTTTGGTACAAATCAAATTACATGATTTATATATTTAGCTAGAGTATCTTGCTATTAGCCAATGAACGACAATAGGCTAGGCTTATTGCTTTAGTGTGAATGGCAAACTACAGAAACAGTTCTCCGCTAGTTTTCTCGACCTATAAATAATAGATAAATGATGATTTACTTATAGATGGATAGAAATGTGGAACACATTTGCAGTAAGATCTACTTCGTTGCATCCGACATTGGCGCATGCACGCCGTGTACGTGTAAGTTGTAGAAGTTTCTAGACGTTGTTCGTCAGGGAACACACATCGCCGCTGCCGCACTGACAGCTGTCTCGCATCTTCTGTTGTGTATGTGTGTTTCACAGAGAAGGACACCTTCTCAACACGCCTGTCCCACGAGTGTTGGACGGTCTGTTCTAAGCCAGCCATTTCTTCCGTGGAATGAATGTATATCTATAAGAACAGAAATATATTTTATCCACTACGAATAAAATATTATAAAATATATGAGAACATGCATGGCAATAAATAAAGGAGAACTTATATATCTGCAAGCACACCTTTGCACCAATTTAGGGACAAAAATTTACAGACATTTAATTAAAATTTGTGTTATTCGTTCATTTAGCAACCCACTACCTACAACCTACTGGCCAAATAACGATTTATTGAAGTGAAATCTTCTTTAGCCGCATCGGGCACTTTTTGGTAGGGGACAATCTTAAGCCGAGATAAATAAATATTTTAAAAAATAATAGAAATTATTTATAGTAAATACTTTTCGGATGGCTGAATCTCGTGAGTTCGCGTCTGGACTGAGATCGTCATTGTCACTAAACATTCACAGGATACAGAGATAATAAAATAAGATAAGAGTACACATCACTGCACTGGATCCCCGATACTTCGACATTGCATTGTACGCGGTCAAATGGATCGAGCTGATACTGGGGTGCGCCAGACCAGATACGTAGCTTACGTATCTGGTCTGCAATATTTAAATTGCAAGTCTATGGTGGTCACAGGTGAATGTTTCATTATTTCACTGTTAGATAACTACAGATTATTTGTTGCAGCATATTATTTATATTCATGCATCATTGCTGACGCGATAAAATATTCAAGTTACCAGTGGGAGGCACCCATGCACAGGTTGCCGGCTAGATTATGGGTACCACAACAGCGCCTAATTCTGCCGTGAAGCAGTAATATGTAAGGATTACTGTGTTTCGGTCTGAAGAGCGCTGTAGCTAGTGAAATTACTGGGAAAATGAGACTTAACATCTTATGTCTCAAGGTGACCAGCGCAATTGTAGTGCCGCTCAGAATTTTTGGGTTTATCAAGAATCCTGAGCGGCACTGCGTTGTAATGCGCACGGCGTATCGATTACCATCAGTTAAACGTCCTGCTCGTCTCGTCCCTTATTGTCATAAAAAAGTCAATTTTATTATTAACTACATAAATTGTTAATATAAATTACTCATACGTCAATAGTTGTGTCGTTACGAAACGAATTAAACAAAAATGACCACTTCGCGTCAGTTTCGTGAATGAATGCTTCATTGAATTGATCCGTTTGAGTTTGCCTGGAAATAGTAAAATTTGTATTAATTTCGTGAGCAATAAAAATTCCACTGTCAAAACATTGATATAATATACAATATTCAGTATATGAATTACCAGGGCCATGATATTTCAGCATGTTTCGAATTAAAAGCATAACAGAATCCCATCTCAGTAAAGACTGGCGCGAGCAAATCACAACATTCTTCAGAATCTCCTTTCCATTCGCAATCGAAAAATAGATTCTCACAATGACGAACAATCTAGAATAACAAATAGTTATTTATGCAAGTCTTGTGTAATAAGGGGTATTAAAACAAAATGTGGGATTGATAGGTGATAATAGTATCACATGAGTATTTAATACCTAATTATCAACAGTTGCATACAAGACTTTATCTACACCCATAATATGAATCCTCTATAAAAGATTCTGAAACAGTTAGCTTACATGCTACCTTAAAAAGCAACATTAAACAAGCCAGTCCTAGTAACCATAATATCATCCAAAAGAGTGTTATTATGAAATCGGATGATATAATGTTGTACTGAATTTCATTACAACACTCGTTTGGATGATGTAATTAAGTTGTAAGTTTGTAAGGTTGTTAGGACATTGGATGTTTTAATGTTGGCAATAAGCTAACTGTTTCAGAATCTTTAATGGACAATTTTAAGCATGGGTGTAGATAAAGATTATTTAAACAGTAGATAAAACGAATAGAGTAGAGTTGAGTTTCTTGTATGTTCTTCTCACAAGCTATACTTTTTCCGAACATATGGTAAATTCAGTAATTTAAAAGAAATATTTATAGTGACGATAGAAAACCGCTTAGTTTAAGCCTACATTAAAAAAAAAATATTTGAATTTGACTTTAAAACTGAACAATAATAAATGTTGGCAGAATAGTATATGAATACAAATTTATAAATTATTCACTAAAAAAACCCCATTTGTCGAACTTTTCTGTTAATGTCCCATGTAGTATCGTAACACTGGGTCTCGAAATTATGAGCGATTGCAAAGTCAGTAGTCAGCTACAAGATAAAAGCTGCGAAGGAAATGGAGACCATCAAGAGAATAGGACAATATTTCAAGCCGGCCCACATTTTAGTATTCTATATCTACTCCGACCACATATAATGGGGTAGTTCCTTTCATAATCCTTTATTTACGGTGTGTGTGGATGATGCAGATACTGTATTCAATAACTTTTATTTTGTATTAATGTACACTTACTTTTTTGACCTACTCGTGTAAGGCATTGACTTCACTTTACATTTTATATTGAAATGATTTGTAAAACGATAAAAATGTAAATTTTGATTTAAAAGAGTGCCGATGAGATTCCTGCTACTTCTTCTCATTAGTTCAACCCCCTACGAAGTAGTGGTAGCTTCAATAAGTAAAAAAAAAATTGACATTCATAAGTGTAATTTCCGTGACCTAAATGAATAAAATGATTTTATATGATTTGATATCTCTGGTCTGTTGTAACAAGAACAATCCATTCAAGCGCATACAACGCAGAGCTGCTTAAATCGTCGAGGATCTAGAACTGCCCCGCTCGATCGCTTCATGGTCTCTCTTCTACGGTCCGCGTAAATCTTGGTATGTTTGTTCAACTCGCCACAACCTGAGAGTTGAACATACATACAAAGCATACCATGATGTACAGATCATGCGACATGCGGACGGTTGGCTTAGGGTAGTTTTCCTGTTACGCAGAATTTCATCCGCGTGCGGACCACCCGTATCATATCATTTTATACGTGTGTTTCCTATCTCGCGTGCTGGGGGCCTATCGATATTATCGAATATCGTGGCATTATTTGTGTTGGTCGGATTGGTTGCAGGTGGGATTGTCTTGACAGGCACGCATTGTCTTGCGTGTGGCCAGGAATGTTCAGAGTAAACGCATGCGGACTAGCTCCGCAAGCGGATCCGCGTGACAGGAAAACCGCCCTTATTTGGTAGAGCGCTGGGATGAATACGAAATCCGCATAATACATCAATTTTAGTACAATATTTTGTATAAGATGATATGTTTCTGTAGCCCAGTGATCTCAGTAGCTACATCGCTCTCATAATATAAATACAAATTGTGCTTACAGCCTACTGGATGGCGGCGGAATGAGGTGCCACTCGTACCTATCTTTTTTTTTTAAATAAGGGACGAGACGAGCAGGACGTTCAGCTGATGGTAACTGATACCCATTACAATGCATGCCGCTCAGGATTCTTGAAAACCCCAAAAATTCTGAGCGGCACTACAATTGCGCTCGTCACCTTGAGACATAAGGTGTTAAGTCTCATTTGCCCAGAAATTTCACTAGCTACGACGCCCTTCAGACCGAAACACAGTAATGTTTACACATTACTGCTTCACGGCAGAAATAGGCGCCGTTGTGGCCAGCATTTTATCTAGCCAGCATTCTGTGCAAAGAAGCCTGATTATACTTATGTGTTTTCGGTTTTATGTCCAAAAGAATAGGTAATAGTGAAAGATAGAAATTTTAATTTATACTCACACTGAAAACGGCCTCCTTAGGATTAAAAAGAGCACCCTTACTGCCAACTAGATTGACATCCGAAACAAATTCCGACCCCCGCGCAGCAATCGACTCATAACTGAGAGTGGAAAGCCATCGTAGAAACTCTTCAGCTTTTTCCGGTGGATTTGAATCCCATACTCTTAAAAAAATATAAAATATATGATGAATTTTTCATGATAACGTGTAAAATTATAACTGTAGGTTTTACTACGATTGTCGTACGAGTTCATTACTTCAATCAAGTTTGTGTTGTTTACTGCAAAACGTTTCGTACCTTCTTCGAGTGTCTGATAATAATATTTAGAGCATTATCATTCATAAAATATTATGTTAATTCAACTATAATCATATTTATGTAGTCAATTTATAAATAAAGTCGATATTTGAAACATTCAAACAGATTCTTATGGAGGCTTTGCAGTAGCTTCCGTAGGTATAGATACTATAGCAAAAGTCTTGTACCTGCTGGTGAATACTTCATAGGACTTTATAAGTTATCTAATAAGTATTAATAAATTTAAAACATATTGTATGAATTGGAATTATCAATTCAAGTTTTATCAAGAACATTAGAAGATAGAAGCAATTCAAATTCAAATATTTTTATTCAAAATAGGATTCAAAATCATTTATTGAACGTCAAAAACTACCACCCATTCAAAAGAGACTGCCGCAGACCTGAGAAGAATGGGCGCAAGAAACTCAGCGGGCTTTTTTTAAATATATAAATATGGATTACAATGTAATATCGTACAATAAACATTTATAATTAAACAGCCTGAGGGTTTATTCCCTGTCTGAAGTGCCATTAAGAAAATCGTTTATGCTATATTAACCTTTCCCACAAAAACGTTTTTTAACAATTCTTCTAAATTTCTTAACAGATTTGTTTTGTACCTTTTCTGGGATCATATTGTAGAAGCATGTACATCGGCAAAAGACTTACTAACTCGACCCAACCGAGTAGTAGGCGTAACAAGTTTATGTTTGTTCCTCGAATACGAATACAAACGCTTTCAAATTAAGCAGTAATTATTGGAGAATTAATAATTATTAATAGAAGAAATATGCAAAGGTTTATTGTACCTTTGTGAATCTTTTGTGTTTTAAACAAAAAAATATTTGTGTCAGTAGGTATTCGGGATTTGAGTATATATTTGAATTTAGAAAAGAGTTTGCTCTTAATTTTATCTGTATACTTGGTAGGTTTCCTGATAAACGAAGACTCTATAATTAATTTTATAACGCCATCCAGTGAATCATTGAAACATTCTTGCTTTCAGATGTCAAACTTGGGTTTGTACCTGTGATATGTACCCATTATTTAAAAATTCCGTGGTGAAGATAGCATTAATAATATATATAGTATTACATACTATATATATATATATATATTTATATATATAGTATGTAATGTATTATTATATTATATATATAGGAGGAAAAACGAGCGTACGGGTCACCTGGTCTTAAGTGATCACCGCCGCCCACATTCTCTTGCAACATCAGAGGAATCACAGGAGCGTTGCCAGCCTTTAAGGAAGGTGTACGCGCTTTTTTGAAGCTACTCATGTCGTAACGTCCCGAAAACACCGCACAAGGAAGCTCATTCCACAGCTTTGTAGTACGTGGAAGAAAACTCCTTGAAAACCGCACTGTGGAGGACCGCCTCACATCCAGATGGTGGGGATGATATCCTAACTTGTGGCGTGTCGTGCGAAGGTAGAATTAGGTGGAAGAAATCAGGTTAAATAGCTCTTCGGAGATTTAGCTGGCCTTTGTTTGAGGCTCTTCGACGCCTATACCACTGATCGTATCGACATGAAACTACCACCATTCAATGCGACATTACACCTAGATGGCTTATAGCTACTTTATTTTTTTATTTTTTGTCCTTTTAAAATTCGTCTACTGAAATATAAAAATAAACCGACTTATCAATGAATTCTTGTAACAGCTCATCATCCACTGGGTTTCTGTCACAAATAGTTACCGCCGGAAATGGAACATCCCAATTGTGAAAATCTGTATCGAGACCTGAAAGCGAACATAAATTCTTACGCTGTCATTACATATACGGGAGGCAATTTATAAAACAATAAAAGTAACACAAATATACCTGTTATAGTCGGATTTGTCTGGAACTTCTCCCATAAAGTCACAATAATGATGCACGTTGCTACGGCCCCAATGGCAATAAAACTGAACCACATAAATCTAGAACATCAATTGAGTAAATTTTCAACGACCAACAAAACTTATTATCAACTTAAGCTAGGATTGGATGTCAATTTACTGAGTTGTTAGGAAATAGTGTAATGCGTTTCAATCTTTTAGAGTGCCAATGTCGTTTGTAGCACGAAGTATGTTCGTTAAGAGATTATATCTTATATCTTTAAACGAGCAATTCTTGTATATAAATATAATTTCAATCTCGGAAACGGCTCCAACGATTTTCATAAAATTTAGTATATAGGGGATTTCGGGGGCGATAAATCGATCTAGCTAGGTTTCAATTTTAAAAAATTTAGTTTTATCCGTGTTTTAATGAGAAACCGCTACAATAACATTAGAATACAAAGGTAAATTTCGCCACTATATACAAGACTAATAGCTCAGATGGGACATTGGGTGGGGAAAGCAGAAGACCTCGGTTCGAATCCAGATATTCTATTATATTTTTTGGTTCAATTTTTGTACATTTTTTAGAATCCGAGCAAGGCTCGGTCGTCCGGATATGTCAAATTTAAATAAGACAATATTTGAAGGTAACGGATTCCCAAATTCGACTCGATTTGGACGCAATGTAGAACGCAATTCCAATATTGTACTTGGTATTCAGACAGAGATTAAGTGAAGGCAATGTAAGTTTGGGAAGTTTTTACACCTAAAAATGAACAGTGTGAAGCTGACATTAAGGCAGAGTGAAATTAGACAACCAAGTGCACGGAGCCTAGCACTCGTTTCGCGCATCCAGTATCGTTTTTCGTGAAGCAGTAATGTGTGTGTTTCGGTCTGAAGGGACGCCCTTTAAATTTCTTGAACTTTTGACGGAAATCGAACCAAATGATTTCAAAAAAAATTCATCCTGTGTTATTGCACCAATGGACTCAGTTGCTGATAAGGTTCAGTCTTTGCAATTAAATGTATTAATAAAAATAAGGGAGGCTCCTTTGCACAGGATGCCGGCTAGATTATGGGTACCACAACGGCGTCTATTTCTGTCGTAAAGCAGTAATGTGTAAGTGTAACTAGTGAAATTACTGGGCAAATGAACCCATGTCGATATGGAAAATTTATGGGTAAGTCCACGAAGCCTACCAGTGGGAGGCTCCTTTGCACAGGTTGCCGGCTAGATTATGGATACCACAACGGCGCCTATTTCTACTGTGAAGCACTAATGTGTAAACGTTACTGTGTTTTGGTCCGCAAGGCGCTGTAGCTAGTGAAATTACTGGGCAAATGAGACTTAACATCTTATGTATCAAGGTGACGAGCGCAATTGTAGTGCCGCTTAGAATTTTTGGGGTTTTTCAAGAATCCTGAGCGGCACTACATTGTAATGGGCAGGGCGCATCAATTACCATCAGCTGAACGTCCTGCTCGTCTCGTCCCTTATTTTTTCATAGCCTATATGGTTATCTACGCTAGTGAGTGCTGGATGAAGAAGAAAATGGCAACATAAACGTAGTAGAAATGAGAGCTGTGTGATGAATTTTTGATAAATAACAAGTGAAATATTCTAATTAGATAGATGTGTACTTAATTAAGAAGAGTTGAATAACATACTTTTCACAAAACGGTCGTTCCTTTTCAGCAATATAACGCACGCCGTGTAATGTCGAATTGCTGAAAAATTCACCAGTTTGATGTCGCAAGCTGGTCCCCAGTAGAGTAAGAAACCCTTCATCTTTCTTCTGTTGTACTTTGTCTGCTTTACTATGTTCAGTTAGCCAATTTTTTCTATGTTTACGTTTTAGGTTTTTGTTGGCCGCGGGTTGAGGATGTATTTTCATTATGATGTGACATATCAAAAATTTGTTTGAATTGATTCGTTCACTCTACGTTCTACACTACAACGTAGTTTATGAAGCATTAGCAATTTCGAATAATATTAAGTCTATGCTGCAGAGCAACACAGAATTGGTCAGTTTCTAATAGTATCCAGAATCCGCGCCCGCGTAAATAACGTTAAACTGAAAGACTTCGTCAGTAAACAGCTCTATTGAAGAATATTAGCCAAATGACGCTACATAATCGAATTTAGTCTATTTTCAATATATTACTTAGCAACTATATAAGAACGCAGGCGGAATGTGTCGGAACACGGAGGCGATTGTACATATTCACAAATAACAGTTGAAACAACGTATGAAGTCGAATGTAGTTTTTTACATTTTGATAGTTGGGTATACAATCGATTCAAGTACTGTTTAGTTTTTGTGTTAGTAGGTTAAGAAATCTTGCGAGTTACTTGATCATTGATATTATTATTTACTGTATCTACTTTGACTCTTGATGAAAATTATAACAAACTATGGTCTCTTGCTACACCAGAGAAATCTCACGATTTTTCTCCTCTTTGACCAGCCTGAAAGGGTGCACACGCTTTTTTAAAGTTCCTTTATCGTAATGACCTGGAGACGTTGAAAAAAAATTACATAGGTACGCTGGGGTTGGGCGTAGCAAAATAGAGAGTATATTTTCTAGGAAATAAGATGAAAAGGGTTTTTTAACAATTGACAAATTTTAATACAACCAACTAAAAATTCACAAACAAGCTAACATCTAAATAATTAACGTTTAAATGAAATATATTACTTTGTTGAGCTTCTAAGAATAAATTTCAAATAACACAATGACTAATATTCGAACAGAAATCGGGCAGAGTAACGACCTAGCTCGTTAACGGTTGCAGCGGAAATGTGTTGCCGTTTTTTTTTTGCGCCCAGACAAAGGGAAAGAGCTACCCTTTGGGATAACGACGGGAGGGAGGTGGTAAATTCTCATGCATACCAACGCAACCTAAGCCGCGTTGGTTATGTGGGATTCACGTAAAACCAAGGTGCCTACCCGCTAAACACCACCTGAGGTTGGCTTTGGGAAAGTGCCCTCTATGCCTTCATTGGAGGTGGTGAATGCTCATGCATACCAATGCAGCCTAAGTCTGCGTTGGTTATGTGGGACTCACGTAAAACCAAGGTGCCTACCCACTAAACACCACCTGAGGTTGGCTTTGGGCAAGTACCCTCTAAGCCTTTATCGAAGACGACCTTCTCTTGGGGAGGCGCAAGCGGCACTCCCTATGGAGCTCCGCTGAGATTAAGGGAGACATCGCCTTTTATAGACGTCTTCACCCTGTCCACCTGTCACTGTCAACAATTTATACACCAAAATAACGTAGCCTAGTTGTTGTGTCGAAAACAAATTGGTTTTGACTTGCATACAAAAGCATACGTTTTACACAAATTCCAGCTATTTTATAAAGTGACATATTTTGAACGAAACCGCTACATACCCAGGACGATGTAACAAAACATAATAATGATATAAGTTCTCAATCACGCAAGCTTTTACGATGATATCGCATTGATCGATCCAGCTAGCGTGCCTTTGTTAACATTCATATTAGTCATTTTAGAAATAATATTTCAGAATTGAATATTGTCAGGACTTTAGAAGAAATATTATATTAAATTATCTTTGACAAAGAAGACCTACTATAGTATACTGTCTGGTTTTTCGCAGGCCATCTAAAATTGTATAGTCTTATCTTTGTTAATATGATTTAAAAGATGGGCTGGGAGTCTCTGGAATTTTTTCTCCCCTTGTCAGAGGCCCGTTACGAACTGATGCAGTTTCATGACGTTTACCAAGTGTTGTTGCAATATGTTATGTTATTGGTTGGTGAACCAACTTCCTCTAGCTGCAACTTTATTATTTTAAATTCTTTTTCTCTTTTTCGTAATGTAGATCCTGCCACTTGAACTTGAGAAATAGACATACAAAGATGTATAGCTAAAGCGTGTGAGTGCTGTGTCCATACAGCCCAGCCCAGCCCCATGGCTGGGCTGTATCCCGAAAAGCACATGTTTGAATCCCGCATCGTCCATACATTTTTGTATTAATTTGAAATTGTATTTTGACGTGATTATATAGTGATTATAAATCGTTGAATGCCGGCTACACTCACGAAAATCTGTCACGCTCTGGCTGAGCCGAGCCTGTGCGTACTCTCTGGCCGAACGTGCAAGCGAGAGAGAGGCACGATTGGCTTAAGATGGCCTAAGCATAGCCAAGATGGGGCATACTAAAAAATTTGCACTTCTAGCTAATCGGAACTATTTGAATTTTCGATGTTATATTTGTTGAAACGTTGCAACCTTCTCAGTAATAAAAAAACAATTTGCGGGAAATCATTTGTCAATTGTTTTTTATCACACATCAAAGTTTTTTTTATGATTTTAAAACTTCTCTCTCTGACTGATGCAAGACTGTGCCGCTCGTCCTCAAAATGCTTTTGGGAGAGAAGCACCTTGCATGAGCACCGTTAGGCGATGGTTTGCTGAATTTGAGAGAGGTCGGGTTTCTTTACATGACGAATTTCATGAAGGACGGTTTTCAACTGCCATCAAAGAAAATAATGTGGCTACTGTTAAGGGGCTAATTGAAGAAAACCCGCGAATTACCTATGAGACAATTCGAAGACTATTGGGGATTGGTATGAGCCAAATTCAGAAAATTTTACACGAAGAATTGAAAGTTCGGAAACTTTGGTGTCGTTGGATCCCTCGTGAATAGACAGCGGAGCACAAGCGGGCTCGCGTGGAATAGTGCTCACAGATGCTAATGAACTACGACCACGGACATTTTAATGCTGTTTATGACATTGTTTCAGGAGACAAAACATGATTTATTGTATTGAACCCGAAAAAAACAGCAATCTTGTGAATGGGTGTTTGAAAATGAGAACAGGCCAACAAAAGTGAGGCAGGCGAGAAACGTTGGTAAAAAAATTATCGCATTTTTTCTCAGCTACGAGTCCCATCTGCACAATTCCACTTGAATATCAAAAGAGTGTTAATGCCGAGTGGTATTCTACCATTTGTTTACCCAGGGTGTTAAAAAAGTTCGCGAAAGACGACCAAAAGGCCGCGTTCTCCTACACCATGACAACGCTTCTTCTCACACAACTTCAAAGCTCTCAATATGTAGCACATACAAATAATAGTATGTTATTAATATTAAAGGTAAAGGTTTGCATAAGAGGTGTATTAAATTATATTTTTAGTTATTTGATACTATTCAGTTTTTGAAATACGGTTTTTAAACGTAGTTTTTTTTTTACTTTTTAGTGTCAGTTAATAATAATAATAATAATACATCATCAACCTGAATGAAAACTCCTAAAAAGCCATACAAAAAAAGCAATTATACCATCCAGGTAAAAAAAATTCCTTAAAAAATGTTCATAAAATGAAAACTAATAGGCCAATCTATATAAAAATTTTATGGGACCAAATGGCATCTATTCCGCATGTTCGATGCGGAATAGATGATAAGATAAAGATATAAAATAAAAAAAAAAGATAAAGAATAATGATAAAGAAAAAAATTTCGAATTGAGAACCTCCTCCTTTTTGAAGTCAGTTAATGAAATAAAAATATTTTTGATTTGGTTTCATTTACCTTTAGCATCTTGCTGTATCTCCGTTAGGATGTTCTTCTCTCTTGCACGCGTTGTTCATCTAAACGCTAGTATAGTGTACATCTATGGGATTATCGGAAAGTAAGGCCCGAAGGGTAACAAAACCAGCAATGTATAAACAACAAGTATATTGAACTAACATCAAGCAACTCACAATGCACTCATAGGATTTATGGTGTGGGGCTTAGGATCTTCGACCTCACATTCAGGAGGCAATAACGGATCTATTTTTATGTCGAGGTCCTTCAAAGCATCATCCAGTATTTTTATCTTTCCAAGAAGTTTCTCAGCTTGCAGGTTGTACCCTGGCTCCAACATTTTTCCAGTTGGATTCAGTTTAAACAAATACTCCGCCTGTAAAGGAAACATGGATCTAAGAAAATGTAATTAGCGAAAAGAAAATGAAAGTGTTACACTAAAATCTATAGACCTTATTAAGACTTAACTTACGAAAACCTTAGCTAAGTTTACGCTTAAAATAATCTTTGATATCGTTTTCATACATTCAGTCATAGTACAGCTGTCTGTCTGTCAGACTAACGTAACTATAAGTAATTATCGCTGCCCAAAAACATATTAAATGCCACAGTCTTGGATAATTTATAAGTCTAAATAGAGCCTACCGATGAAAGCAGGCCAGGTTTATTACTTTAGTGTGCGTGACAAGTTACGTCTTACACTTGCGATTTGTATGTTATTTTGTGTTGGTGTGCGTGAATTGCTCAAAATGGAGGCTAACTGTCAACCTGAATTTTTTAGACTTTTTCACAGCTGTCACAGACCAGAGACTATCTAGAATTCAAGACGTAAAAATGATTTAAGGCCACATTTAACAACTCCATTAGATATTTTATTTTAATTCAGTGCAAAAAAAGGCATTATTGTGTTTCGGTCTGAAAGGCGCCGTAGCTAGTGAAATTACTGGGCAAATGAGACTTATCATCTTATGTCTCAAGGTGACCGCGCAATTGTAGTGTCGCTCAGAATTTTTGGGTTTATTAAGAATCCGAAGATGAAGAAGCGGCACTGAACCATCAGCTGACCATCCTGCTCGGCTCTTCCCTAAAAAACTTATGTCCGCCGTTTCAAACAAACAAAAAAAATCTAGAGCTTTACACAAATAAAACTGATACCAAATTCCAGAAGTGTGGGTTATCACTTTAAAAATATTGTTATATCTTGAAATAATACCACATAATTTCCGTAGATATTATTTATTTATTGCACAACACACGCGTTACTTACAAGCCGTCGCAGGATAAAAGAGCACAGATTATACATTACATAAATCATAGGCGTGACAAATATCTTGAGCTTTATATAATAGGGGTTAAAGTATGTTTTGTCGTTTTATTGTAATAAATGTTTTAGTGTATTTTGGTTTAAAAGCTTTCGTGGTGGAAACTTTGATTTGAAGAACGAACCACGTGGAAAATGTGGTGGGCGACACACAGGTGAATAACAATGAATTGAAAGAGATGGATGAAGCCGATCCGAGTCAAGCCACCTAAGAATCAGCGGCATGGTTTAACGTTACCTTACCAACAGTATTGACTCATTTGCGTCAAACCAATAAAATTAAAAAATTTAAAAATGGGTGCCTGATGATTTGATCTGCAGAAAGAAACGCGTGTTGCCTTGTTGAATCGATACAAAACTGAGGGAATATTGACTCGAATTGTGACTTCTTTGAAACATGAAAAGTGGATTCTTTACAACAACCGTTAGCGAAAACTGCAATGGCTGACCCCAGGTTAAACGCGGCAAAAGATTCCTAAAGCAACGCTTACCAATAATAAGGTAATGGTATCTAACTGTTTGATAGACTCAGCACGGTGTTATTCAATGTAGATTTCTCCAACCTGGTCAAGCAATAGCGGCAGATGTCTACTATTCCGAACTCCGAACAATGACAGCAAAACTAGCAGTAAAACAGCCCCGACTCATGAATCTATCTTCACCATTATTTCTCCATGATAACGCGAGTCTTTATACAGCACGAGTTTTAACTCTACAATTCGTGTCACCCTCCGTATTCGCCAGACCTTTCTGCAACGGACTACCATTTATTTCGTGATTTGGACATTTTTCTGAATGATAAAAATTTTTCTTCTCAGGAGGCAGAAGAAAATGCTTTCAGTTTATCAAATCTAGATCACCACAGTTCTATCGCAAAGACATATATGACCTTCCTATTAGATGGCAGCAATGTATAGATAGTAATGGCAATTATTTTGACTAAATAAAAGTGTTAAATTAAAAAAAAAAACGTATTTTAATTTATCAGTACAAATCGGCAATTTCATTATTAACCCCTAATATTTGTAAAGATCGAATACAATACGTTGTTACCAAGAAGTCAATCGGGTCGTCAGGACGCAGTTGAGCAACCTCAAGAAGAGCTGGCGTGAGTGTTGGGAAGATGTGGTTGATGAGGTAATTACGCATTGGCTCTCCTGCCGCCGCCAGCGCTGCCTCCTCTTCCTCCTGCATGAGGGCGTACAACTCCGACTGGATAATAGAAACATTTTCGATAATATATTGAATAAAATCCACACTTCGTGGATTTTTTTTTTATGAAAATAAGGGACGAGACGAGCAGGACGTTCAGCTGATGGTAATTAATATGCCTTGCCCATTTCAATGTACTGCCGCTCAGGATTCTTGGAAAACCCAGAAATTCTAAGCGACACTACGATTGCGCTCGTCACCTTGAGACATTAAGATGTTAAATGTCATTTGCCCAGTAATTTCACTAGATACGGCGCCTTGCGGACCGAAACACAGTAACGTTTACACATTAGTGCTTCACAGTAGAAATAGGCGCCGTTTCGATATCCATAATCTAGCCGGCAACCTGTTCAAAGGAGCCTCCCACTGGTATGCTTCGTGGACTTACCCATAAATTTTCCATATCGACATGGGTTCATTTGCCCAGTAATTTCACTAGTTACACTTACACATTACTGCTTTACGACAGAAATAGACGCCGTTGTGGTACCCATAATCTAGCCGGCATCCTGTGCAAAGGAGCCTCCCTTATTTTTATTAATACATTTCAATGCAAAGACTGAACCTTATCAGCAACAGAGTCTATTGGTGCAGTAACACAGGATGTATTTTTTTTTTAAATAATTTGGGTCGATTTCCGTCAAAGTTCAAGAAATTTAAGAAAAGCTAAATATGCAGTTATTGATTTCTTATAAATCGAGGGCATGACTCCTTTCACGACTTTTTCCTAAGTCCGTAATTTCCGACTAGGCCGTCACGGCCCTTCTCAAAAAACCACCCTGTAGGTATATATTAAATTCTGTGTTTGTTACCAAACTCCTCCAAAACGGCTAAGCCAATTTGTTTGAAAATTTGTGTGTATATCGGGTAGGTCTGAGAATCGGCCAACATCTATTTTCCATACCCCTAAGTGATAAGCATCACCCACTCTAAAATATTTTTTTTGGCAATTTATTTGAGTTTATTTTATTATGATTCAGATTAAAAAACACAATATACAACTTCAAATTTTCACCCGTCATTGAACAACACATATTTTTGTATCGCGATTTTAATATTATTCTGTTCCATCCACAGATACGCAAGATGGCAATCGAATAAAATAATTATTGTAGAACGATAAATTTTATGTACGATATATTTGGTAGGTCTGAGAATCGGTCGTCATCTATTTTTTATACCCCATAGATCTTAGTTATTGAATCTTTTTTATTACTTTATATGGCAATATAACGTTTGCTGTGTCAGCTAGTAATATGTAGAACTCAACTCGTAAATACGGATCTAGAAAAGACACCTTTAACAAGATATTATGTCAAACTAATTATTTTATGTCCGAACATATTTTCAGCGAATTGTATAAGTCTATTCAAACGAACGGATTAGAATATTTGAAAGAATCCTAATTGATGAAAAAAAATCTTTTAAACGCTACCCAATATTCCATTTTATCTTCCCGCTCTTCCTGCATCATCTTCTCAAGCTCTTTCAAAGCCTTTTCTTCTTTCACACGCATAGCTTCTAGTTCTTTTCTTTCCTTTTTCTCTGCTGCTTCAATTCGATCTATAAATTTAACAAAATCAGTAGATTTAAAATTTTGCTCAGCAGTTATTATAAAGCATTGACGAAATCTAGTAACCTAATAATATTGTGATGTTTTGACGTATCATTACAATTAATAACAATTTTTCTAACGAAGTTTAAACAAAGATATGCTGGCAACCTTCCAACCAACCAAAATGCCATCCGGCCCGCTCGACTTCCTGACGTCCAACGAAAACAGAGCTCGCCTAACAGTTTTCTATCTGAACTGTACATCGGCTTTCTCTTTTGCCGTATGGGCCAGGGTGTCATTCCTCATGTGCAACGGCGGCATGGACGGCTGTCTGAAGTTACCAAGAGCAGCTTTCCACACCGACCAGAACTTGCGTGTTCCGGTCGAGTAACTGGAAAGCTGCTCGCCGATTTTGACGACGTGTTTTGACTTTGCACGGGTGATTTGCCGCTTAAAAAATCTGGAAGCACGGTTGTATTTCCTCTTAATAGTACACATAGTAGTTAATACAAATAGTAGTTGTACAATTCAGTAGCTCATTAGCAAAAAAAACACCGCTGTATACAGAGATAAAACCTTAAATCTTAATCTTAAAATCCATTCAAATAGTGTATAAAACACTAATTTAATGGATTTTAATATTGAGGTATAAATAACCACACACCTTTTAGTCATTCGTATAAAACATACATTATTATCGACAACATTATTACAACTCGACACACGCACCTACTGGCTGTAGATACATACTTAAACCTACTACACACAAAACTCTGTTCTGCAATGAGCCCAGAGCTCCCTCCTACAATAAAGCTATGATCATTTAGATAATATTGTTGCGTAGCAACCCTTCGAAGTATATGGCGAGGGTTGTCGAAGTTCAAGACATTGTTAATTTCAACAGCTCCGTCAGCATTACTCGTAGCTCAGCGGAAAAGTGTTTACTTTAGACGCTGTAGACCCGGGTTCGATACCTACCTACCAGTGTATGGATTTTTTTGGGTTTTGTGAAGTTAAAGGAAATTTCTAGTTAGTTCAGGATCAAATCGAACAGAAAAAAAGGGATGGAAAATGTGTAAGCAGGATAAAAATAGTTAAAAGAATTTTCTAGTACAATTTAAATTTAAAGATGGAATGGGAGAATCATTTTGAAAATAGAACGGATCCGGGGGTATATAAGCCGTACTAAGCGTGGCCTACGGCAGTTCTAGTTCTGACTCGAAAGTGTAAAGAAGAAGAAGAAGAAAAGAAGAAGTAGTGAAAAGTGGAAGTGTTCTAAGAAGAAGAAGACAGAAGAGAAGTAGTGTTCGGTGCAGTGTGACGCGTTGAAGGTACCGCCGCCCATAAGAGTAACAGCGGCAGACCGGCGAAGTGCAAGTTCAGAAAAAGTGAACGCAAATAAAGATTCGTTCCTATAAGCGGAGTATTATTTCCAATCCCTGACCCACTCCCGTGTCAATTGGTGTCAGAAGTGGGATTGGAAAGATGCCATTAGTGCCCAGGAACGAGAAGGGAGTGACCACGCGAGCGGGAGCAGCTGCAGCGGCAGAGGACGAGTCACAACAAGCATCCGGCTCTGGACTCAGTGCGACCGTGTCAGCACCGCAGGCTCCTGCCGTAGACATCAGCGCGCTCATGCAGCAGATGGTCGCCATGATGCAAGAGCAAGCGCGCCGACAGGAGGAGCAGCTGCGGAGCTTGCAAGAGGAACAAGCGCGCCGACAGGAGGAGCAAGCGCGCCGACAGGAGGAGCAAGCGCGCCGACAGGAAGAGCAGCTGCGAGGTCTGCATGAAGGCCTCTCCAAGGAAATTTTATCAGTGGTGCAGAAAAACTCCGCCCGGATTGACGCTGTAGAAAAGGAGATCTCCAGGATTGACACTGTAGAAAGGGAGATCGCCCGGATTGACACTGTGGAAAGGAAGATGGGGGAGATGGAAGCAACTATTCATCAGCTCAATAGGAAGGTCGTGTGTCCCCCACACACTCCTTCAGCCAACCCAGGAGTCCCCTGCGGAATCACATCGACCAGAAGTTTGAAAGTACCCCCCTACGACGGCAAGTCTTCCTGGGCCGCCTTCAAGCTACAATTAGAGACGGTCAGAAGAGCAAGTGGTTGGAGTGACCTAGAAGCACACTCTGCCCTCACACTAGCGCTCGTGATGAAGCACTTTCCGTATTGGAAGCACTCGGCGCTGGGAAGGAGGAAGGAGGAGGACCTTCTTAACGCGTTGGAGGCACGTTATGGCGATAAACACCTTGAGCATGTGTATCGGGCGCAGCTTAAGGACCGCAGTCAAAGGGCCAACGAAACTCTGCAGCAGTGGTCCCTCGAAGCTGAGAAGCTAGTGCGTAAAGCATATCAGTCGACGCCAACTGCAATAGAAGAAATGTTGCTCCAAGTGTTCATCGATGGAATACGGGACGCCGAAGTAAGAGCAGCCGTACGACTGAGTCATCATACTAGCTTGAAGGAAGCGGTGGCACATGCGTTGGAAGTGGAAGCAGTTCGCCACGATTCTCGGGGGTTGAGACTCCGCAAAATTGTACCAGCAGATTCCAGCCGAAGGCAAGCATATAGCCCAGTATGCTATGGGTGTGGGGAGCGAGGACACATTAGGAGCACTTGCCCCAGGCGTGAGAGCATAACGCAAGGTAGGCAGGATGCGGCGGTCTCAACATCACCGCTGGAGCAGCAGGATAACTAAAAAAGGCCAGGGCAGTGGGGTGGGCGCTGGCTGGTAGAAGCAAAGCCCCAAGGATCTTCGTTAAGCAGACATGTGACGGAAACACTTTAGTTATAGAGGGAATGATAAATGGAAAATCTTGCCGTTTCACTTTGGATACGGGAGCCTCACGTACAGTCGATAGCCAAAGAAGACTAGAGAGCATCGGAAGACGACATATGCGAGAAAATGCAAACTTAACACTCACAACAGCTACCGGCCAGCGCATACCAGTCCAGGGAGAGAAGATCGTGGCCGTGAAAATCGGTAATACGTTGTACTGGCAAAAAGTGGTAATCGCAGATATCACAGATGACTGCATCATTGGGTTGGATTTTCTTCGAAATCATCAGTGTACGATTAACATGAAACATGGTGTATTGAAGCATGGAGGTGAAGAAATTCCAATGAAAGGCGGAACTTTTGGGAAAGTATTGTGCTTACGAGACACTACTTTAAATCCGAGATCGCAGACCCTAGTCCCGGTAGTCCTGCCAAGAGATGACAGAGGAAGACCTTGTAAATGCGCTTTAATAGAAAGAGAGACATCGGACACGAAATGGATCCCAGCCAGGACTGTTGTGGGAAACTCCCAAATTGCGATGGTTCCCGTGTTTAATCCTCATGAGGACAAGCAAATCATTAGGAAAGGAACAGTGATAGGAGGTTGTGAGGAGATAGCTTGGTTAAGAAAGTGTGAAGAAGGGAGGAAGACCGTAGCTGCAAGCCAGGATATGAACATACAGAAACTTCTGGATGGCTGTAAGGACAATCTTACCAAGCTACAGTTAATAAAAGCGAGAAATTTCCTGCTACGCTACGCCGGGATGTTCTTGAAGAACGACGGGGACATCGGAAGAACTGGTTTTGTGAAACACAAGATCGACACAGGAGACACTGTTCCGATAAGGCAAAGACCAAGACGTATTCCGTTTGCACGTGAACAAGAAGTGGAAGACATGATTCGGGATATGAAAGAAAATGGTGTGATAGAACCGTCATCGAGTCCATGGTGTTCTCCAGTGGTTCTGGTGAAGAAGAAGGATGGATCAACTAGATTTTGTGTGGACTATCGGCGTTTGAACGATGTAACTAAGAAAGACAGTTATCCATTGCCAAGAATCGATGACACATTAGATTCACTTTGTGGCATGACGTGGTTCTCTACTCTTGATTTGAAAAGTGGCTACTGGCAAGTCGATCTGGACCCTAAAGACAAGGAGAAGACGGCTTTTTCAACCGGAAAAGGGTTATGGCAGTTCAAAACAATGCCCTTCGGATTATGCAACGCCCCAGCTACTTTCGAAAGGTTGATGGAGCATGTGCTGGCAGGTATGTTGGGAGAAACCTGCCTTGTCTACTTGGATGACATAATCATTATGGGACGAAGTTTTGAAGATCATCTTAAGAAGCTCGAAAGTCTTCACAAAACTGCAGGGTGCCAACTTGAAGTTGAGTCCAAAGAAATGTTCCTTCTTTCAACGTCAGGTGAATTACTTGGGGCACGTTATCTCGGAGCAAGGCGTTGCGACGGATCCTGCCAAGATAAGTGCTGTCAAAGACTGGCCGACGCCGACAGAAAAGACACATGTGAGAGCATTTCTAGGACTATGCTCTTATTATCGACGCTTTGTGAAAGGGTTTTCCGATGTTGCTAAGCCCTTACATCGACTGACGGAGGAGAAAAGAGCCTTTTCCTGGGATGAAGAATGCGAACAAGCTTTCTTAGAGTTGAAGAAAAGACTATGTGAATCACCTATCCTCGGATATCCTGATACAGAGGGAAGATTCATAGTGGATGCTGATGCTAGCAACACTGGAATTGGTGGAGTACTATCTCAGAAGAGAGGAGATCAAGAAGTTGTAATTGCATACTTTAGCAAATCTTTATCAAAGCCGGAGAGAAACTACTGTGTAACTCGTAGGGAGTTACTGGCCGTGGTGAAGACATTACAACATTTCAAAAAGTACTTGTTGGGTCGCAAATTCCTCGTAAGGACTGATCATGCCGCCTTGAAGTGGTTACTAGAATTCAAGAATCCGGAAGGACAAGTGGCCAGATGGATTGAGCAACTTCAAGAGTATGACTTTGAAATGGAGCATCGAGGAGGAAAAAGTCATGGAAATGCAGATGCGTTATCTAGAAGACTTTGTCCGATGGAATGCAAACATTGCATTCGTCAGGAGGAGAAAGAGAATTTTATGATCCGGCTGATCAGAACAGATTCGATCGACGAGAACTGGAGCAACGATGCAATGAGGAGAGCTCAGGAAAATGATAAGGATCTTCAACCACTTTTACATTGGCTAGCAAGTGGATCACTTAAACCAAAATGGTCTGAAGTGGCTAGACACAGTACGGCTACCAAGAGTCTCTGGGCACAATGGAACAGTTTGGTGATGCATGACGGGTTGCTCTGCCGTAAATGGGAAACCCCGCAAGGAAAGGATTGCCATCTGCAACTGGTCGTTCCCAGGGAGAAGGTGAACGAGATCCTGAGAGCTTATCACGATGGTTCTTCAGGTGGACATTTGGGAATAAGAAGAACTCTCACAAAAATTAAAGAACGATTTTACTGGTTGCATTGCCGTGATGATGTGGAAGACTGGTGCCGAAAATGCAAGAGTTGTGCTGCTGTCAAAGGACCTCAGACCAGAAGCAGAGGAGCTATGAAGTTGTACAGTGTTGGGGCTCCGTGGGAAAGAGTAGCTCTGGATATGGCCGGACCGTTCCCAGTCACCAAATCTGGAAACCGTTACATAATGGTGGTGATGGATTATTTCACGAAGTGGCCGGAAGCATTTGCTCTACCGAATCAAGAAGCAGTTATCGTTGCGACGAAGCTGGTGAATGAAGTTTTCTGCAGATTCGGTGTGCCTTTGGAGTTGCACAGTGACCAAGGGCGGAACTTCGAATCACAAGTATTTCAAGAAGTTTGCAAGATCTTGGGAATCCATAAGACCAGAACTACGCCATATCATCCACAGTCGGACGGGATGGTGGAGAGGTTGAACCAAACATTGGAGCGACATCTGGCAAAAGTAGTGGACAGTCATCAGGATAACTGGGATGAGTACATTCCAATGTTTCTTATGTCGTATAGAAGCGCAATACACGAGACGACAACGGTGACTCCTGCGTACGCCAATTTTGGAAGGGAATTGAAATTGCCAGCTGATTTACTCTCAGGCTGTCCACCGGATACTCCGAAAAGTATAACAGAATATGTGGATGAGTTACGGAAAAAGATGGTTGACATCTACGAGGAAACTAGAACAACTGGGCTTAAGGCAAGTGAACGGATGAAGACCCGCTACGATCGAAGAGCTAATATTCCTGGTTTTGAAGAGGGAACCCTGATTTGGTTACACAATCCTGTAAGGCGAAAGGGGAAGTCTCCGAAGCTCCAACCAAATTGGGAGGGACCATACAAAGTAATCACAAGGATAAATGATGTGACTCTCAGGATCCAGCGTACCCCACGAAGTCCCCCGAAAATCGTACATGTCGATCGGGTGGCTAAGTACTACGGAAGCAACAATGATCGGGACGATCATGTCTTGGGAGGGGGCAATGTTGGGTAGCAACCCTTCGAAGTATATGACGAGAGTTGTCAAACTTCAAGACATTGTTAATTTCAACAGCTCCATCAGCAATACTCGTAGCTCAGCGGAAAAGTGTTTACTTTAGACGCTGTAGACCCGGGTTCGATACACCTACCAGTGTATGGATTTTTTTGGGTTTTGTGAAGTTAAAGGAAATTTCTAGTTAGTTCAGGATCAAATCGAACAGAAAAAAAGGGATGGAAAATGTGTAAGCAGGATAAAAATAAATAAAAGAATTTTCTAGTACAATTTAAATTTAAAGATGGAATGTGAGAATCATTTTGAAAATAGAACGGATCCGGGGGTATATAAGCCGTACTAAGCGTGGCCTACGGCAGTTCTAGTTCTGACTCGAAAGTGTAAAGAAGAAGAAGAAGAAAAGAAGAAGTAGTGAAAAGTGGAAGTGTTCTAAGAAGAAGAAGACAGAAGAGAAGTAGTGTTCGGTGCAGTGTGACGCGTTGAAGGTACCGCCGCCCACAAGAGTAACAGCGGCAGACCGGCGAAGTGCAAGTTCAGAAAAAGTGAACGCAAATAAAGACTCGTTCCTATAAGCGGAGTATTATTTCCAATCCCTGACCCACTCCCGTGTCAATATATTTTACTTATCCAAAGTACGGCACCAGCAATTATTCATGACGACCTGTATAGCCGAGTGGTTAGCGATCCTACCTACAAAGCTAGAGGTCCCGGGTTCGAATCCCGGTAGGTGAAAGCATTTATATAATTAATATGGATGTTTGTTTCCGAGTCATGGATGTTTAAATGTATTTATGTATGTTTATATGAATTTATGTATGTTTAAGTATATTGTATAAAATATATCATTGTCTTGTAACCCATAACACATCCTATATATGCTTAACTTGGGGCAAGATAATTTGTGTAAAAAGTGTGTCAATATTATTATTATTATTATGCGCACACACACACATACATACGCATACACACACATCTTTATTTTATTTAGTAATTGTAAATTTGTGACCTTATTCTGGATTGTTAAATCATAACTGACTGTTACTCTTTTGTTTAACACCTATATTTTATAAATTAGTTTTGGCCTTATCCTTCTTCTTCTATACAAATTATGAATCTTTTTTTAATATTTTATTTTAATGAAAATTAGGTACGAGACGAGCAGGACGTTCAGCTGATGGTAATTGATACGCCTTGCGCATTACAACGCAGTGCCGCTGTGGATTCTTGATAAACCCAAAAATTCTGAGCGGCACTACAATTGCGCTGTTCACCTTGAGACATAAGATGTTAAGTCTCATTTGCCCAGTAATTTCACTAGCTACGGCACCCTGCGGATCGAAACACAGTAACGTTTACTTATTACTGCTTCACAGTAGAAATAGGCGCCGTTGTGGTATCCATAATCTAGCCGGCAACCTGTGCAATGGAGCCTCCCACTGGTAGGCTTCGTGGACTTACCCATCAATTTTCCATATCGACATGGGCGTCCCATTCGTAAAGCAACAGCTGCGTATGAGGCTTTCATGCTGTAGTCTGTGTTATCCTTTACGGGTACAATGAGAGGATGTATATCGAGCTCGTCGAAGAAATTTAGTGGTGATACGTCACGACCATCATTTGTTCTGAATTCATTGAGACGTTTGAGAACGACTTCTTCGTCAAGTCGTGAGTCATTGTTCTGGTCACGCATTGCTTTATCGCAAACGAAGTCATCAGTTGCCTCTAAAGACACCACAATATCTGAAAAGCATTGTTAAGATAATAAGTCACTCCTTTTTAGGCCTATCGCAGACGACAAGACTATCCGTGACGCAATTTTTAATCTGTGATAATAAAACCGATGGTATTATAAGCAGTAACGCGCAAAAAGTCTGACACACAAAATATCCTCGTAGATCTGACGACCTGTATAGCCGAGTGGTTAGCGATCCTACCTACTAAGCTAGAGGTCCCGGGGTTGAATCCCGGTAGGTGCAAGCATTTATATGATGAATATGGATGTTTGTTTCCGAGTCATGGATGTTTAAATGTATTTATGTATGTTTATATGAATTTATGTATGTTTAAGTAAATATATTGTATTAAATATGTCGTTGTATTGTAACCCATAACACAGGCTATATATGCTTAACTTGAGGCAAGATAATTTGTGTAAAAAGTGTGTCAATATTATTATATTATATCTGACAGACCGCGCCGCACCGTGCCGTACAAAAAGTGCGCCGGCAAAACGTTAACGTTAACGTTTGCGTCAATTCGCGCTAACGCAGACGACGCTCACTTTAGTATGTAGTCTGCACTTGCTAATAATTGTCGTGTCTCATGGCGCTAGACATCGATGTATCGATGTTGATTCAAGAAATAGAAAACAGACCAGCACTGTACGATACATCTTTGGCAGAGTATCATGATAGAAATTTAAAAATTGTGAGATGACGTCTGCAAATTTATTTGGGTATAGTTTGAGAACTAAATGTTTAATATGAAACAGTCCCTTTTATAATCTTTCTGAAAGAACAGGATGAACCCAAAATTCTCTATTTATTATTATTTTTTATATCTCAAGTACGAAATAGTACACCGCAATCTCTTTACCTCCATTGCATCCTATAGGATTTGTCGGCAGAACTATAGTTCTGCCGACAAAATGACCGAAAGTATACGTCGTGTGCGTTGAGTCTGTGTAATATCTGCCAAAAACATTTTGCACGCAATGCAGACTTTTTGTGTGCCGAAGACTCAATAGCACAAAAAGTGTGTCATCTGCGATGGGCCTTAAAGTAGTAACACTCTATTCTATAGCTGAGAGATTAGTCGTCCAATATGAAGTTTCACATTTTCGAACTTAAAATCTTGTGGTCCAAAAATAAAATTGGTACCAAATTTTTATACAGTGTTTTCATAATGCTATAATTATCTGAAAAGCCCCAACTAAGCAATGCCTAAAAGAACACCTAAATGCTTTAATAACAGTGAATAGTTCGACACTACAACTCACAAATCAGTAAGGTGAGAAAATATGAACCTACACTATAAAAAAAATGTAGTAACTCTGATGAGTGAAGTATCAGTTAGACATGCTAAAAAAAACTACATCTACACATAAATAATAAGTTCCTCTGAACTAAAATATCATCCTATGCTATCCTATCTGTAGGTATGTGTGGCGTGGCGCTCCTCCATAGAACTGCCGTTTTCATGAATCAGCTTCTTTGACCAGAGTTGACACTAAGGGACGAGACGAGCAGGACATTCAGCTGATGGTAATTTATAAGCCCTGCCCATTAAAATTCAGTGCCGCTCAGGATTCTTACAATTGCGCTCGTCACGTTGGGACATAAGATGTTAAGTCTTATTTGCCCAGTAATTATAAGCTACGGCGCCCTTAAGGCAAAAAAAACAATAATATTACTACTTCACGGCATAAAAAGGCGCCGTGTGCAAACGTGCCTTTGTCGCCTTTTACGACACCTGGGGCCTGGGACTTTATGGCCCGGGGAAGAACAGGGCAAAATTCATGAAGTTTAAGCATCTAATATTTGCATGGTGATTTCAGTTCTACCTGGTAATATTTTCTTCAGAACATTGCTGTAAAGCTCGACGTCTTCATCAAATTGTTCTTCATTATTTTCTTCTTCGACATCCGAGTCTTGTTCATCACCCTTGTCAAACACTGCCATTAATGATAGAATGTTAATAAAAGAGATGAGTTTTGAAAAAAAAAACATAATATGCAATGTGTTGGTCTTTGATTATTTGTTCGTCTAGATAGACTGTGATAGCTGTGAAAACGTCGAAAAAAATTGAGGTTGACAGTTAACCTCTATTTTGTGCAATGACCACTAACACAAAGTGACTTGCTAGTCGCGTGTGTAAGACGTAGGATATCACGCACAATAAAGTATCACCTTTTGCAAGAGCAAGAAATAGTGATTTTCATTATTATAACACTAGAAATAAGGGATTGCTTGTAACTAATTCTAATAGGCTTCACAAGATACATAATAGCTTTAAGGGTAAATGTATACACTTTTATAATAAAATCCCAGTCACTGTTCAGGCATTATCTATAAATAAATTTAAATGTTTTATAAAAAAAATTAATCTGTCGTAAATCCTACTACTCCTACAGCTGAATATCTAAGTGATCGGACAGCCTGGGACTAGATTATGATGATTTCATAGCAATAGCAATGACAGTGCAATATTGTATATTTCATTAAGAAGAGCGCAAAAAAAGACTGTTGTGAGAGTTTCTTGCACCACTTCTTCTCTCTCAGAGCGCCATTTCTTTCCGAAGCGGTAGTAGTATCTAGTATATTAGAAATGACATCAAAAAGAATTCTAAAGGAATCAATTTTGAGAAAATAAATGCCATTTATGCCTAAACCTGGCCTGTTTTCATCGGTTGTCTAGAAGTCAGAGGCTCAATCTTAGGCACCTAATTATTTGATATGATGAAATCTTCTTGGCTTAATTGAAGGAAAAAAACCGATAGAAAATACAGAGAAATCAACAGGGTCCTTTCCAAATTCCAAAACCAATTTCAAATAACTTTTCATGTGGCCACATTATGTTCGATACAATATATGGACGTCACTCATAATCACGTCGTATAAAAAAAAATGGATCATGCCATAAATTACACCATAATATGCTTCGACTGCTATACATTGCCGCATTTACTCCAGTTGCTTAAAATCTTCTTGGTTAATAAGCAGCAATGTAAAAAATTTATTCAATTTACGTTACTTATGTTGAATTTAGAACCCGATACGGACAGTGACAGTTCACAGTTGACACACGACTTAGGCGAAAAGTGTGCTTACATTGTCTTTAAGCACACTTTTGCCGTTCCGCTATCAGACTGCGAATGATATTATATTTTAAGAATTACGTCATTATGGTTTGGCATTTATGGTTCCATAAAGGAATTTTCACTTTAATGGAACTTACAGGCTATGTATGTTATAAAAAAGTGAGTTACAAAATTTCAAGGTAAGTAGGTATAGCTTATATAAATTTCTAAAATATATTATAATATTTTTTAAAAATTATAATACTAGTGTGTACTTTTCGGGCTTTATTTCGCCATGTGGGTTTTGGGATTCTGTTCCATGGGATTCATCATAAACAACAAACAATTTCACAGGGGAGAATTCGTGACACGTAAACTCTAGAAAATAAGGGACGAGACGAGCAAGACGTTCAGCTGATGGTAATTGATACGCCCTGCCCATTACAATGCAGTACGGCTCAGGATTATCCAAAAAACAAAAAATCCTGAGCGGCACTACAATTGCGCTCGTCACCTAGAGACATAAGATGTTGGGTCACATTTGCCCAGTAATTTTACTAGCTACGGCGCCCTTCAGACCGAAATACAGTAATGTTTACACGTTACAGCTTCACGGCAGAAATAGGCGCCGATTTGGTACCCGTAATCCAGCCGGCATCCTGTGCAAAAGCGCCTCCCACTGGTAATGATAATGATAGTAAGTATAATATTACTTACACATTGAACATTGGCCGAGTGTTACAGGGAATCCATCGAGGACCCAGCCCTTATTGCGAGCTTCATGACACAGCAACCTTTGGCGGAGATACCTTTGGTTTCCAACATATGAAACAGGATTATTAGATGAAAGGGTTTCGTATAGGGCCCGGTAGGGAATATTTAGTAAGTTTCATCATATAAATCAGTTTTAAATCATCAAATATAATATTTTTTATTTATTACTTAGTTACAAATCTAAACTATGATAATATCGTACGAGCGTCACGTATTTAAAAATATTTATCAAAAACCTGATCACTTTGTTGTTTTTCTTTACGATTGTGCTATCGATGCGATTTTTACGGATCTGTTAAGGCGAAGAGTAAGCAGAAAACACGCAAACATGGTGTTTTTAGACAAGTTTTGTGGTAAAAGTATAACATTTCGAGCTATGAACACTACTTAATCCTGTTACACATATCCTTAAGTCTTATTTGTAGAATGCTAATGCTTGCTGTTGGTTATAGTTAACACTGCAGAGCCTTGTTGAACAACCACTTTTCTTTGAAGTTAAACAAGTTTTTTGGCATGGCGTGACGCATTTTTTTGGTACTTCTCTCAAAAAAGTAATTCTTATAGCTTGTACTTTTTTGTGTACGTTCATTTATTCAGATTAATAGTGAATAACGAAGATTGTAAGCATATAAACTGTTTTCCACGCAAGAACTTTGAAAATATTGGCTTTGTTACATAGATGGCGGGCCGGCAGCCGTGAACTCATATCGCTCAAGGTCGCTGGCATTTAGTGTCGCCTTAACGCAAGCTCTACGTAATATTTTATGTTTTCCATTCAAATAAAAAAAATATATTTTTAATTATATCTGCTACTTATATAATAAATTTTTTCGACGACTTTATATTGTGATTGAAAGTTTTTATTAGCTGCTTATCTTTTTTTAGGTCGGGCTCTTTTTTTTCTTCTTTCGGGACATTTTCAGAACTTAATGACTAACGAGTATAAAAATGATGTGAGTATGAAACAAATTGAGTCATTCGTGCCGATTCAGAATAATAAATAAATTTCGTTACTAATAAATTCGTTTCGTATAAGAAACGAAATAAACCCATCTCATGACAATAATGCGATGATAAAAGGGTAAAATAGAAGCGATGATACGAGTAATACAATAATTTAAATATTAAGCTTTGAAGAATGCCTTCGAGATTGCAAGTCGAATAAATATTCAAAGAATGAATTAATTCATTTACCAATTTGCATATTTTGGGACTGTGTTCTATAAGTAAACTAGCTGCCCGGATAGACTTCGTTCTGTCAAGGGTTAATAGTAAAAACTAAATAAATATAATGTTTTCCCGAGTGATCCCCTTACTTATATCTCAACAATCAACAACAATGGCATACAAAAATAAGTTTTCCACTTCGTTGACTGCAATAGTCTATAAACTAATATCTTCGAAAATAGCATCGCAACCGCTATGTCCCTGAATTTTAAATCTATGTATATATAAATGAATTGCTGTTCGTTAGTCTCGCTAAAACTCGGGAACGGCAGGACTGATTTGCATAATTTCGCTCTTGAATCGAATCTTATCGTAGTCCAGAGAAGGTTTAAAAGGTGAATAAATATGAAAATGCTCGGAATTAAAAAAAAACACAAACATTTTTTTTTATCCTTTGATTGTCGCTCAGAAATCAAATTGAAAGAAAAGTTTAAAATGAATAACTAATTATAATTTTTATATCCTTCTAACTTACTCAGGAGGTAAAAAATAAACTTAATTTTAGCTAACTATAGTTGGTAGATTTACTACAATTGTTAACTATCTATCAGATAATTTTTTATGTAGATTGATAAATCTTAAGTTTTGTCATAAATTAAAATTCATAAAAAATAGTATTTTATTTATTATGAACAGAACAACGTCTGTTGGGTGTGCTAGCCAGTAATATATTCGGAAATATATTTAATTTATATTAAGGTACTTAATTGGATAACGATTAATGTTGTATTACTTAAAATCGCTTCGTAAATAAGCAATTATTTCTCGTAAAAGGTAAAATATAAAAATGGTAATTGCGGGTTATCCTTAGACAGAGGCATAGACATATTTATAAATTTTCGTAGACGTTTTTAAGGTGTACAATACTCTAGTACATTATTTTGATCTATCTCGTAGAGTTCAGTCAGCGTTTGCAATGTAAGCGCAAAAAAGATGTGTTTATTTACGACATCACATTAGAAATCTCTAAAATTATAAATGTTTCTCTACTTTATTATGCATGTATTATACATATAACCTTCCTCTTAAATCACTATTTATGTATGAATAAAAAAGCGGATCAAAATCCGTTGAGTAGCTATAAATATCTAAGCTATGTATATAGGTCAGATAGCGGGAAGCGATATTTTTTACTATGTAGTGATTATGTAGTGGCAACTGGCAGATTCCACAGGTTAAATTTGTTATGATTCAATTCTCAATACTACTCTCTCTACCTCTAGATGCAATTCACACAAAAATATAGGATTATTAGTTGGCAGTGTTGTCAAATGTTCTTGCCCTATTAGCTCCTCTTCAGTCGGTACACGTCCAGCTAACAAAGACGCCAGGGTCTGCCGAGCTGTCTCCTGCGCCCCTTCTTCTTCTACTTGATCATCTTCACTGTCGGCAGGAGCTGGGTCTTCCTCCTCTCCAGTCTGAGGTGCTGTTGCTAGAGCGGCAAATTCACCTTCTTCCCAGTGATGTATGCGCCAAGTCTACGCCCAAATATTATGGTTTATTATTCCTATATTACTACTACGTTATAGACGACTTCAAAAATAAGGATAAATACAAAAGTAAATCATATCATTTTTCATCCTGAGCCGGAAGACGTCCACTGCTGGACAAAGGCCTCCCGTAAAGATTTCCACGACGATCGGTCCTGCGCCCAAATGATTGCGAAACTGAAGTGGCAGGGCACATAGTTCGACGGAAAGATGGCCCTTGGGAAAGTAAAGTCCTCGAATGGCGACCATGTACCGGAAGACGCAGTGTTGGTGGGCCCCTCACAAGATGGGCCAACGATCAGGTCAAGATCGCCGGAATACGTTGGATGAGAGCAGCGCAGGACCGATCGTGGAATGATATCATACTAAAAATAAATTTAATTGGAACTAGACTAGTCACATAACGAGAACAAAGAAAGAAGTGGACTTTAAGACTTAGTGATACCCAAGATATGGGTTGAGTTCTCGTGACAGACTTCGTCATGCTCGCTTAAATGCTTGTGGTGACCAAATAATAAAAAAGAATGCCCATCTACATATTATGCAATATTTACAATTACTTACAATACTTACTTACAATTTGACTATTCTGTTTAAATTTATTTTTAGGTACTATAGAATTTATGTGAATATATTATGTGAATTGCTTTTGCGCATTTGCTTCATCTCTTTTGAAGTGAAAGGGATGACATCGAGGTGAAGCCCTGATATTAATGACGTTTCAATCTACATATTTCCAAGTGAACGCTTTAGGCCTATCGCAGACGACAGACTACCCGTGACGCACTTTTTAGTCTGTGATAATAAAACATATAGAATTATATGAGGAACCGTATACGACGCGCAAAATGCCTGACAAGCAAAATATCCTAGTAGATCTGATAGACCGCGCCGCACCGCGCCGTACAATAAGTGCGCCAAAAAACATAATGTGTGCAAATTTATTTGGATATAGTTTTAGAGCTGAATGTTTAATATGAAATAGTCCCTTTGATAATCGTTCTGAAAGAATAGGATGAACCCAAAATTCTCTACTTCTTCTTCTTTTTATATCTCATGTACGAAATAATACACCGCAATCTCTGTACTTCCATTGCGTATACATCCCTACAGTTCTGCCGACAAAATGACCGAAAGTGTACGTCGTGTGCGTTGAGTCTGTGTAATATATGCCAAAGACATTTTGCTCGCAATGCAGACTTTTTGTGTGCCGCAGACAATGGCACAAAATTTGTGTCATCTGCAATAGGCCTTAAGGCTAAGGATTACGCCAACGACCTTCAGCGTTTCAGCGGAGCTGACTATCTCGATTTACGCGCGCACACCAATCCCGAACAAATATAATTCGTGTGAAAGTCAGCGGCACAATACCTCCCGTCACCCGCACACGGACTTTCGGACGGCCGTTTGTATTGAATATTGTATAAAGTCCCTTATGTCAAAGTAATAATATGTTTTTATTACTTTTAAAACGTTCGCTTTTTAGAGAAATAATTTCGGGAGTGGTAGTGCCATGTTGGGTCCTCACGGACACAACCGAATTGGGCCGGCACGCCCGGAGAAATACCACTCCCCCACTCGAAACCGGCGTGAAATAGCGGCTATGCCGCTGTGTTTCGTCCGGTGAGTGGGGTATCCGGAGGCCTACACCCCCCCTCCCAAATACAAATGGCAGAACAGACTAAGACGAGACTACTCCAGGACGGTACCAGGCTATGTAGGCCTGGAGAATCCGTCCCTGGGCGTCCACAATTAGGGCCTGTACCTAACAGTGGTTGCCCAGGCAGCCCCGCGGATTCTGGAGGGGGCAAATCTACGCTGACTCGGGGCAAACAGAGCAGGAGGCTCAATCCACCCTCCTCCACACTCGCTGTGGACTTTTGCAACATCAGGGGGCTTCGCTCATATTTAAATGCCGTCCACTTTCACCTGGAGACGGCGAAGCCGGCCCTGCTCTTTTTAACCGAGACACAGATATCCTACCTGGCTAGTACCTTTCCTACCCGGGGTATAATTTGGAACACTCCTTTATACTACCGGCTGGCGTGTGCATTTGCGTCAGGGAGGATGTCTGTTCTCGACGCCTGAGTTTTCTTGAAGGACAGGACCTATCCATCATCTGGCTGCGTGTAGATTGCGATGACCATCCGCGAATCTACGCATGCCTGTATAGGTCCCATAGCGGTAACGCAGAGACTGACCGGCTCCTCGAACACATCCAAATGGCTACAGATTCCTTGTTGGAGCAGATCCCCACTGCAGAGATCGTGTTTCTTGGCGATTTTTAACGCCCACCACGCCGAATGGCTAGGCTCACGTACCACCGATCATGCAGGGAGATCTGTTCACGACTTCGCCTTAGCATATGGTCTGACGCAACTGGTTATTGCGCCAACGCGAATCCCAGATGTGCAAGATCATACACCTTCACTGTTGGACCTTCTGTTGACCTCACATCCGGACGGCTACCTAGTTTCCGTTGACCCTCCTCTGGGATCGTCGGACCACTGCCTGATCCGGAGCACCGTGCCGATCATGCGCCTAACACGGCCCCGCTTCTTAGGCTGTCGCCCCGTGTGGCACTATAGGTCAGCAAAGTGGGACGAGATGCGGTACTTTTTTGCATCCTACCCGTGGAGGCAGATCTGTTTTTCGCTGGGAGATCCAGATGCCGCTGCTGACGCTGTTGCTGATGTGGTACTGCAAGGTATGGAACTCTTCATTCCATCCTCCTCTGTGCCTATCGGTGGCAGGTCCCAACCATGGTTTGACCGCTCCTGCAAAATGGCCTCTCGCCGAAAGCAGCAGTGCTATCAGGCTTGGGTCAATGCGGTGGTATCTAAGGATTTGAATTCCAGCGAACTTAAAAAACACTTCAATCATGCCTCCAGGTCCTTCAAAAGAGTTATTGCTGACGCGAAGTCGAAGCACATTGGCAAAATTGGCGAGAGACTTGCACGCCTACCCTCGGGAAGTCGTGCGTTCTGGTCGCTCGCCAAGGCTCTCCAAGGAAACTTCTGCCAGCCAGCCATTCCGCCACTGCACAGGGATGATGACTCGCTGGCCCATGACGCGAAAGAGAAAGCTGATCTCCTGGGCTCCCTCTTCGCGTCCAACTCGACTCTGGATGACCAAGGTGCACCACCACCGCATATTCCGCGGTGCGATTCATATATGCCGGAGGTAAAAATCCGGCATGGTGCTGTGCTTAAGGCGCTTCTCACCTTGGACATTCACAAATCGAGCGGGCCCGATGGCATTCCCCCGTACTTCTTGCGTAGCTCACCCATAAATGGGCGCAAGCGGTTGAGTCGAAGGGAGAGGCGTTGGCGGTGAGTTTGGACATAGCGAAGGCCTTTGATCGGGTGTGGCATAAAGCGCTTATAGCGAAACTGCCATCCTATGGGCTTCCCGAGAAGTTGTGCAAATGGGTCACTAGCTTTTTGGCTGATCGGAGCATCAAGGTTGTTATCAACGGTGCATGCTCCGACTTAAAACCCATAAACTCTGGTGTCCCGCAAGGCTGTGTGCTACTCCTTACGCTGTTTCTTCTGCATATCAATGATATGCTGCAAATCAGCAATATTCATTGCTATGCGGACGACAGCACGGGGTATGCTTCCTACACCAGCCGTGCCAACATGTCTCGGGATAGCGTCGACGAGAACCGGATCAAACTTGTGTCTGAAATCGAGACTATGCTTTGCAAAGTCTCGGAATGGGGCCGACAAAATTTAGTCCAATTCAACCCCAAGAAGACACAAGTTTGTGCGTTCACCACTAAAAAGTCTCAATTTGTCGTATCCCCTCGATTCGAGATCACTGCTCTAACTGCCACAGCCTGTATTGGCATACTTGGCGTCGATATATCGAGCGACGTTCAGTTCCGTGGTCACTTGGAAGAGAAGGCCAAACTGGCCTCTAAAAAGCTTAGTGTACTCAGTAAGGCGAGACAGTACTTCACTAAAAGCCACCGCCTGCAACTTTATAAGGCGCAAATTCGGCCTCACATGGAGTACTGTTCTCACCTCTGGGCGGGTGCTCCCCAGTACCAGCTTCTTCCATTTGACCGCATACAACGAAGAGCGGCTCGAATCATCGACGATCAAGTCATCTCCGATCGGCTTGATTCTCTAGCATTGCGTAGAGATGTGGGTTCTCTCTGCATCTTTTACCGCATTTATCACGGGGAGTGCTCAGAGGAGCTATTCGGGCTGATTCCAGCGGCCGAACTCCACCATCGGACATTACGTGCAAAGTACGCATCCGCATCACGTAGACGTCTGGCATTCCACAACCGCGCGTTTTCTTCGAAATTTCTTGCCTCGCACAGCCACTTTGTGGAATCAACTACCGGCAGCGGTCTTCCCGAACAGATACGACTTAGGGACCTTCAAGAAAAAAGCATACCTTAAAGGCCGGCAACGCATTTCTTGACACACCTGTTGTTGCGGATGTCCATGGGCGGTTGCCTCACCTCTCCCCATCCCGTGAGCCTCTTGCCCGTTTACCCCCTCTCATATAAAAAAAAAGAAATAAAATAGCTATTCTCTCTTGTAAGAGCGATAAAAAAATCACCAGTAGCAAATATATACATATATAATGAAAATGGTCTTTGTTTGAGGTTATTTCAAGCCTAAACCACTGATCGTATCGACATGAGACTACCACCAATTGATGCGAAATTTATCCTAGATGGTTTAAGGCTACTTATCTTTCGAACTCCACCGTTTAAAATTTTTACTTTTAAAATTAGATCAGCGAGGCGGGCAAGAACGGCTAGTTTGACAGCTACATTTGAATAATTTTTATTACATGGTAAATTTTTTACTGAAGATTACATATCATGATATCAGTACCTAACATATATTTTTTTAATCTCCCGGCTAACTCATTGCAGAGCATTAGGCCCTCAATGATGATCATTTTACGATAGCAGGCGCCTTAAATAGCCTTTTTGTTTGAGACACTCGCATTGTTAGTCAATCATTTACGGTCTGTGTGGTTTGATGCAATTACTGTGTGTGTGACTTAATAACTGTTCTTTTTACATCTTAATGTACATTTTAATTATTTTTACTTGCTCGTGTAAAGCATTGAGTTATTTGATGCTTGAGTATTTTTGTTGCATCACATCTCATATATTATAATTGAAATGATTTGTAAAACGATGAAGCTGTAAATTTTGATCTAAATGAGTGGCAATAAGTTTCTTGACACTTCTTCTCATTATAGCTCAACCTTTTCTTAATTAGTGGTAAATGTAAAAAGAATAGATAGATTTGGACCTACAATTGACCGAATAAAGTAATTTTGATTTGATTTGAGTACATTTTTTCTATTTGTGTATGGACCGCGACAAAACACCATCTTATATCCGGTATGTAAGCTCGTTTGGTCATTCTTTTCTTTTTTTATTTTATGAAAATAAGGGACAAGACGAGCAGGACGTTCAGCTGATTGTAATTGATACGCCACGCCGATTACAATGCAGTGCCGCTCAGTATTCATGAAAAAACCAAAAATTTTGAGCGGCATTACAATTGATGTTAAGTCTCATTTGCCAAGAAATTTCACTAGCTACGGCGCCCTTTAGACCGAAACACAGTAATGTTTACACATTACTGCTTTACGGCAGAAATAGGCTACGTTGTGGTACCCATAATCTAGCCGGCATCCTGTGCAAGGGAGCCTCCCACTGGTAAATTCTTCATTCTATAGTCAAAGTCAAAGTTTTTATTTGCATAAACATGTTAGATTGATGTTACATAAATATTATTAAGTACATGTTTGCCACATTTATGACGTGCAAATTTTATAAATTACATTTCTAAATCATTAGTTACAATAATATAGATTTAACAAAAGATTAGTAGTAGTATTTTATAGTATATATTCAAGTTTTTAGTTGAAAATATTCGTCTAATGAATATAAGCAGTTTTTACTAAGATATATTTTCAATTTAGATGAGAAATTCCTATTTGACGATACCTCTCTTATTATTTTTGGGATGTGATTATAGATTTTTATGCAAATACACAAACAGTTTCTCTGAAATAATGTAGTTCTACAGCAAGGTACTTGTAGTTTTGTGGGGTCCCTGGATGGGAAAAGAGAAGTGTTTTCACGTTTATTAAATTCATATAAATAAATATAATTAAGAATACTTACTAAATCGTCAATAATATCGTCAACAACAGTTTCAGGCGATATATACATCAATCCATAAGCATCAGAAATAAGTTTCGATAGAGTTGTCTTTCCAACTATTGGAGGCCCGTACACAATAACCTAAAATATAAAATAATGTTATCTCAAGAGTTCTTCATCTAAAATAAACCTCAAAATTATTATATTCTTGAGTTTCAAATGTTAATACAATACTTTAAAAGGTTTCAGGGCTCTCTCTTTTCGGAATGCCTTCATAAGAGTTGGTACGTTTTCGGTGAACGACGATTCTGAGACCCATTGCAGTCCCATCGTTTCTACAATAAAGCTCGGTTCCATATTCAAATTGAGTGTCATCAAATCATAAATTCGTTGCTGTAAAGATTAAACTTTAAATGTTATTAAAATGTTGGTAAGCTGTGTAGAATCAAAGAAATAAAAAGAAAATAAAAGAATTGCCAAATTTTGTGCGCAGTACGAAGAAGTTATATAAAAAGACATCTATAATTAATACTTTACATTGATTTCTGGAATAAGAAAAGCATCTTCTGGAGGGATACATTTAAACATCCCAGATCCAACGATTCTGCCAAGTGGCTTGATAATCTGAAAAATTAAATATTTAATTTTATAAATATGTGGCATCCTACCAACAGATTGATATCTAGTAAGATAAACTTCGCATACCTGTCTTTGCTTGGTAATATTTTGTTCAACGGCCAATATGTAGAGTTTTTTTGGAAAGTCTACCATTAAATTGAAGACGATTCTGGAAGATATATTTTAATTTTATCAATCAAAGGCAAGAGACATGGTCAGCAATAGGTTAATACCTATTTGGTTGCTGTTCAAAACTAAGTGTTATTATAACTCATAACATTTTATTTTTATTAACTTTTTATGAAAATTAGGGACGAAACGAGCAGGACGTTCAACTGATGGTAATTGATACGCCCTGCCCATTACAATGCAGTGCCGCTCAAGATTATTGAAAAACCCAAAAACTCTGGCACTACAACTCCGCTCGTCACCTTGACATAAGATGTCCAGTGTCATTTGCCCAGTAATTTCATTAGCTACGGCGCCCTTCAGACCGAAACACAGTAATGCTTACACATTACTGCTTCACGGCAGAAATAGCCGCCGTTGTGGTACACATAATCTAGCCGGCATCCGGTGCAAAGGAGCCTCCCACTGGTAAACTGGCCACTGTGGGCTATTATTATTTTTAAATAGCGAACCCGGCGAACATTGTTCCGCCCTAGACGCAATAAATGAGCAGATATTGGATAACATTAATTTTTTTTTGTCAGGATAATAAGTATAAGTAAATAAAAAAATCAATTGCGATAATGTTTCTTTATTTGCTATGTATTTTGGTGCATGGGTTGCACTCTTTAGTGAAGCACCTTGTGATAGACCACATTTACCGTTTTATCATCCACATGCACATGCCACATATAATTGACCATGGGAAATGGATTTTCTAGATTCAGACCACAAACTTTCAACGATTTGCCTTGAGATTTGTTAATGGTCATGGCGAATGCAAGACCGATCGGAAATTGAAGATGACTCTAACGGCATATCTTTTAGAGCACGGCAGTACTTCTAGCCGGCCCCCATTCTAACACTCTATAAAGCGCAGGTCCGGCCACGTATGGAGTATTGCTGCCATCTCTGGTCTGGCGCACTCCAGTATCAGCTCGATCCATTTGACCGCGTGAAACGCAGAGCAGCTCGAATCTTCGGGGACCCAGTGCTCTTTGAACGGCTGGATCACTTGGCGTTCCGTAGAGACGTCGCTTCATTGTGTGTGTTCTACCGCATTTATCACTGGGAGTGTTCCAAAGAGCTGTTTAACCTGATTCCTGCCGCGATCCCCACTATCTGGATGTGTAGCGGTCCTCCACAGTGCGGTTTTCAAGGAGCTTACTTCCACGTACTACAAAGCTGTGGAATGAACTTCCTTGTGCGGTGTTTCCAAGACGATAAGACATTGGTTCCTTCAAAAAAAGCGATACACCTTTCTTAAGGGTTGGCAACACTCCCGTGATTCCTCTGGTGTTGCAAAAGAGTTTGGGCGGCAGTGATCACTTAACAGCAGGTGACCCGTACGCTCATTTGTCCAAAAAAAATATATCGGTTGGGATCAACAGGATCCTCGGAATGAGAACTTCCTCACCTTAGAATGTTCCTTTGAGAATCGTCGCGTAAATAACATTGTTCATCAATTTACTTACCATCAAATGCGTTCCGGCCCACTTTTGGTTGGTTTATGTTTCGAAACATGATTACTACGGAGCAAACCTTTGGTTGTACGGTGGTAATCAAAGGTACTATTAAATTGATATTAATCTCTCTTAAAATCCAATTCGAGTACTAAGCAAGTCCAAAAAATGCCAGCGAACGCTGTACCCAAATTCCTATACGTAAGCGAAATTCTGAATGTAACATCTATTACCTTTGAAATAGATGTTGCATTCGTATGCAAATGTAACTATTTTCTTTAATAGTAAACTTTACTGTTTATGGCTAGAGGGTACGGTAGTCAAATTATTCTACAATGAGCACACTTAAAAAAAGCTTAAAGCTCATGGTCGCTCAGAGGGCAATGGAGAGGGCTATGCTCCGAGTTTCCCTGCGAGATCGAATCAGAAATGAGGAGATCCGTAGGAGAACCAAAGTTACTGACATAGTCCAAATGATTGCGAAACTGAAGTGGCAGTAGACAGGGCACATAGTTCGACGGACAGATGGCCGTTGGGGCAGTAAAGTCCTCGAATGGCAACCACGTACCGGAAGACCCCACAAGATGGACTGATGATCTGGTCAAGATCGCCGGGATACGTTGGATTAGGGTGCACGACCGATCGTAGTGGAAATCTTTGGGGGAGGACTTTGTCCAGCAGCCGGAAGCTGATGATGATGATGGTGAGCACACTTATATTATTTAAGATTGATTTCTTATTCGCATGAGAGTGTTATTTTGTACCTAATGAAGTAAACTTTCGAATTTTCAATGCCAGAGGCTGCTGTCTCTGCGCTCTGACCCTTATTTCCCACAAAAAAAGTCAAGTTACATCAAATGTCGCGTGTATACGTCGCGCCAATGCATCGTAAAAATATCTTCTCAAATACTTATTTGTAAAAGAAATGCGCGGTGTTATTTGAGCACATACCTACAAAAATAAGGCGCATACACCTAAAAGATCAGAAACGCTCCTGTGATTCCTCTGGTATTGCAAGATAACACGCGATGAAGATCTATTACCACCAGATGAATCGTACGCTAGTTTGTCCAATTGTTCCATTAAAAGAGTGGGAGGTGTAAATTTTTACCAGTGGGAGGCTCCTTTGCAGAGACTTTGATTATGAGTACCACAACGGCACCTCTTTCTACCGTGAAGCAGTAATGTGTAAGCATTACTGTGTTTCGGCCTGATTAACTTAGTAGCTAGTGAAATTTCCAGGGAGTCTTAACAACTTATGTCTCAAGGTGACGAGCGCAATTGTAGTGCCGATCAGAATTTTTAGGTTTTACAAGAATCCTGAGCGGCACTGCATTGTAGTGGGCGTATCAATTACCATCAGCTGGACTTCCTGCTCGCCTCGTCCCTTATTTTCATAAATAAAAAATTGTTGTTGATGCAGGCATTTTGGAATTCTAAATTAGTTCTGATTTGAACTTATATAGCGGCAATATTAACAAATTGTTAACATTTCAGGGATTGCCTTTTATGAGATTCATCCGGGTGTAAAACAGATGAACGGACGAATTAGGTTAGGATAATACATACTGGGCCAAATCTTGAACATTTATAAGCGGTACTGTATTTCCACCGCGTCCAAATATAGGCAGCAATCGTTCGCACTCCCAAGCCTTTTGAAACCAATAGAATAAGACATCTTCACGTCCGCCATAAGTCACCCCGCTTGCGACAACTGTTGCCCTAATAGAAACATAATCAAATCAAATCAAAATCATTTTACTCACGTAGGTCACGGAAATGACACTTATGAATGCCAAAAAAAAATATTTTTTCTTATTGAATCTACCGCTACTTCGTAAAGGGTTGAGCTAATGAGAAGAAGTAGCAAGATACTCATTGCCAATCTTTTAAATCATGATTTACATTTTCATCGTTTTACAAATTATTTCAAATACAATATAATATGTAAAGTGATGCAACAAACACACTCAAACGTCAAATAGTCAACGCCTTACACGAGTAAGTCAAAAAAATACAAAACAAAAGTTATTGTGTACAGTAGCTGCATCATCCACACACACCGTAAATAAATAAAGGTATTCTGTGAGCATTAAATGGGATTATATATAAAAAATATATATTATAATAACTTTTAAGAATCTGAAATCATTTTTTCATGAATGTGAATCATAATTTATATTAGCCAAGTGGTCGCCTGTGATCCAAATTAAATAAAAATTGTAATTCGACAGTTTCCCTGTCTAGTTAATATAAGGATATATAAAAAAGCAACGCTCCTTTTATTCATAACGTTATGTTAACACTAGGAATAAAGATAACATTGTTATGCCTAGGTTCTTTTCAATAACCTATCTACCCTTAGTTTAACTTACGGATACATTGTTTTCACCGTTTAATGACACGATCTTATCTATCCATAGTTATGTCCAAAGCTATCTTTCATTAGGTTATTGACATGTTAGTAAGCGTAAAAGGATAGATTTGTCTACGTCTAGTAAGTTAAACTAAGGATATTGAAAACGGCCGTTAGTCGAGTTAGCAAGTCTTTTGTTGTATGCTTTTACAACATGATCCCAAAATATGTGAAAAAATATTATAAACTATTTTAATCATATAGATGTTTAATTGTAACGAAATTTAATTGAAAAAAAAAAACATGGAGTAGATATCTTGCCCCCTTCTCAGGTTAGGATATATTGACGAAGTAGGGAAGTTGGTTAAATCCTATTTTGAATAAATATATATTATTAATTTGAATTCATCTGTTGTTACAAGAGAGTAATAAAATTAATATTAATATTGCGCCTTCAAAAACATATTGTGTCTACCCATCGAGCATAGGGTTACGGGTTTGTTCATCTATAAAATAATTATACAGTCTCTCCATCTATTCATTTGGTTTCATTCATTATGTTAGATACTAGATTATGCCAAAGGGTTCGAATGCGTGGAATTCAGTGTGCCAATTATTATAGCCGAACGCTAACAGCCTGTTTTTCTCATTATGACTTAGGTGAATAGAAGAAGACAGAGTGAGAATTAGCAATGCTTTAAGTTTGCAGACTATTATGAATAAGGGGGAAAGTCTTTTCCTGGACGGCTCGTCTTTCCGTAAGATTGTCAGATAAAATTATAAGGATGTTTGAAACTCAGAGCAATACCACGTGGGTTGGCAAAAAAATAATGAATCATTTTCCTAAACGAATTGATGACAAGCGATTTGTTAGATTATTTTAGTTGATGCTCGATTTGGCAAAATGCCCTTTCTCCTATTGTGACGACAATTAGACCAGAATAGTTTATATGCATAGAAAAACTTAATGAAATTAGGACATATTGGTGTTTACCCAATTTGAGAGCGAAATTTTCTAGCAATACCAATCACTTCGTTCTCGACATCATAGTATGTTTTATAATTGGGGTGAGGTTTGCGCTTTCGAAAATCAGTTTCAATGAATGGTATATCGGTTGAATCCTGTAAGAATGTTATAGTGTTAGTACCTAATCTTATTTTACAACCTAATTTTCAAAAAAAAGAATGCTGGGAGAGTTTCTTGCGCCGCTTCTACTCTCTCAGAGCGCCATTTGCTTACGAAGCGGTAGTAGTATCTAGTATATTAGAAATAACATCAAAACGAATTCTAAAGGAATCAATTTGTAGAAGTCAAAGTGTGAGAAGTAGGTAAAGTTTTAAGTATTATAAGTTTTTGCCCGTTTTTCGTCCGGGTTACTCTAGGGAACTAATATTAATTAAGTATATCATTTCTCGAACCCCTGATAGTATGTGCCAAAAACAGATAATGGGTTGACTAGATAAGGCATGAAAGAGCAAACTCGCATTCTTATTTCTTATATTGAAATAAGATTGATATGTTAATAAGTAGGTTTTGTTACCCCTAATATTATATACTATTTTTTCAAAACTGTTAAGAATACAGTTAGACGACAAAAATGCAACGCCAGACATTTCAATTTGTGATGTATTTATATGAAAATCAAAACAACATCAGTGTTTACTTTATTAGATCCTACAACTCGGTTTAAAAATGCCTTCTATTTCTGTTATTTACTGTAAAGGACGTGATATTTGGCCATAATGAAGAAAAACTATACACCAATGATATATATTAAATGAATTCTTGGTAAACTTCATCAAAACTTAAGTAATTGATGACGCAACACACGGTCACACCGCTGACACAAGGGTTACACGCTGATCACGGGGTGCTGGAGGAAGGGGAAAGGCGGCCGCACGAATCTGTCGGCGCTTGCGCTTAACATACGGAATAATCGCTCAGTACGGTGGCTTATCCAAACTTCATGCTAAGTGTCCTTAAGTGCCTCACGAGTCATACTGTATAAACAAGCTTATCAGCTAGTAAAACAACCTCATTAGAAACTCATAAACCTTACCGGATCTAATGGTTTAGTTGAGGCCCATGTCATTACTGTGGATATTAAAATCAGATATCGTTTCTTAGATTCTCCGGCACCACCGTCATCTGTGCCTGCTAGGGATTCTGTTGGAGCTTGCTTCTCTAAAAGTGCTTTTAATACTGTAAAAATAAAGATTAATATGTTATAAAAACGAAAATATTGGCATAAGTGTCTTTGCCTGTTATCCTTTTCAGCAAATCGTAACTCCCTGAAAACACGTAACTTACGACCACCACGATATGCAGAATGTCAATAAAATTCTTAAAGTTCTTCTTTTTCAGCCTTTTAATAAGACATAGGACATATGTACACAGGGTGATTTATATAACGATAGGGAAAAACCCAGTACCTACCTGTCATAAAGTAATCGGAATATAATATAACAGTATATTTATTTTACAAATCAAGACCGTTTTAGAATTATAACGTTAAAATAATTATAAAGTTATCGGATAAATTGAATTATACATTTAATAGTAACAGGAAAATACCAGATTTTTTTTAAGTAAACTATCGAAATTAAAATCCAACTGTACTTTTAGCGCACCAGGCAAGGTAATTTCCTTATGGCTAATTTGATGGATGTTTTCGGATACCTACTCAAAAATAGGATATTGAAAGGAATCTTTAATCTTATGATGCTGAACGGCTTTTCTTCCGAGTCCTCGTGCAGACCTTTTATTCCGCTACTAAAACATATGCCGCTCAAAGCTCCAGACGGGATTTCAAATCATCCTGTATACCTAAGGGCGACTTATTGTCGTTATGTGTAAACCGAATACCTACATAAGGATAACTTCGGGGATTACTACCAATCAAGACGGTTTACTTACGTTTTAAATATTCCATTGCAATTGTAACTTCTTCTTTATCATAGCTAATATCCAGGATAACAGTTCCACACGTAAGAAGCACAGGTAAGCATTCAGATTTAGGAACAATTTTTGATACATTATCAACTGACTTGGTCTTCGGTTCAGACACGGTACCTATAAATGGAAAATAATGAAACAATAACTTTTCTATGAAAGAGGAGAACAAACGTACGAGGTATGTGATCACCATGCTCACTTGAATCACCAGAGGAATCCCAGGTACGTTGCCAACCTTATAAAGCCTTCGAATAACGTACATATGAATTCAAAAACCAAAAACACATTGGTAAGTGGCGGGAGAGGGTCGTACCGGGGGGCCCGTGGTGAGAGTGAACAGTAAAAAATGTAAAAAAAAAACAGTAAATACAAATCTAGTCCACCTGATCCGCGGTCGTATCTGGTTGAACCTATTCATTGTTTGTGGCCTGGTCTAGATACAAAAAAAAACACTCACCTCGCCACACACTCTTTTCTTTCGTTCTATAACTTTCTTATCGAATTCGAAACAGTTATGTGGAGGAAGCATGTAACGCAGATTTACTCGAGTTGTAGGAATCTCACACCTACTCTAGGAACAGCATCTAGAACACGGATCCTATGATGGAAGTAGCCATTGGCTACTGGCATCTGCGCTACTTGAACGCTGACGACATGAATGAAACGACGACCCCTATAGCCCTTAAGGTCAGTGGTTAATGACCCTAACCACGGATCTAGAAGTCCCGGATTCGAATTAATAAAGATGTATGTTTCCAAGTCACGGATTTTTATATGTATTTATGTATTTTTAATTAAGTATATCGTATTAATTATAATATCGTTCTCTTGATCCACAGTAGAGGCTATGCCTAGTTAGGGGCAAGGTAATTAAATTGTGACTGTGTTGGTCAAGAAGAATGAGTGCCATGCTTTATAATATAAATATTATTTTCTTGATTTCAATTTTCTTTTTCATTCGGTCCAGCCCAACGCCTCGAATTTTTTTTTCGTGTTGGGCACTTTGGCGCCCCTGCTCTCGGGTGCCTAGTGACCGCACCACTCCCTTTACCCTGAGGTAAGTTTAACAATATGAGAACTATATGTATATATGTTAGTTTTCCTCCTTTTTCAAAAAGAAAACTACTCAATGAACGAAATCTTAAAATATACCTACCTATAATCTCGTAAGGGTGTTCAATAGGAACAGATCCTGTTATTACTGCATCCTCCCCCATCAACGAATGTGTTGATTCCTTCACACTTTCCCTTACATTCTTCTCCACAACTTTAGAGACTTCCCGTAATATATATTCTCCTTGATAAGAATCAACATTGTTTACGAAATAACGTTTAAACGAAAATAATACATCTGACTCCGTCGTAGATTTTTCGGACGACATCTTATCCATTATTCATTCATGTGTATTATCAATTATTCCAACTGAATAAAAAGATTTAGCTTTTAAAGTAAATAAATTTTAAAGATATTAGCTATGTATCAGTCAACAATCAAAATTAAATAATTCCATTGACAGCATTCAAATTACATGACATTTTTTGACATATGAAATTTCCAAAAGGTATGATAGATCGAATAAAAAGAAATGCATTTAACGAGAATTATATTAAGATTGGGTTATCATCAATTGCAAGACGTTGCACAGATAAAATTTGAAAACAAAATTTTATGAACGATGCGGGACTCAAACCCGCGACCTCTCGCGTTCCGTGCGAGCGCTCTTACCAACTAAGCCAATCGTTTGAGTGACTGGTGACTAGTGAGGATCTACTATTTCTGAGTATTTGCTTATTAGGAAATTGACTTAAGATGTCGCTCTTGCAAGTCTAAACAATTTGTTACGTTTTAAAGTGATAACCCTCACTTCTGGGATTAATTAAGATCCTCTAGGTGAAGCCACAACCTAAGAGTTGAACAAAGCATACAAGATTTTATCAACGATACGTCACTCGAACAGTTGGCTCAGTTGGTAAGAGCACTCGCGCGGAACGCCAGAGGTCGCGGGTTTGAAACCCGCAACGTTCATAAAATTTTCTTTTCAAATTTTATTTGTGTAATTAATCTTAGAAGTTAGGGTTAGGTATCACTTTAAAACAACAAATTGTTCAAGACGTCGTTCTTGATGACGATGGTAAATGGTCATGACGTCATCAAGAGCAGCGTTCAACACCGTGGTTCAAATGACTATAATTCGGCAATGTAACAAGCGACCGAATTACGATTAGCAACTATCGAGAACCATAAAGTTGCCAAAATTATGATAATGAGTGATTTAAGTTCTTGTCCACTTAAAAGGAACTGCGGCGAAAGAAAGTGTTCCTTTTCATTCACTCGCGTCGCTCTAGTTCATAGGTTCTCAACGTGGGCGATAACGCCCCCATGTGGGCGTTTGAGACTTTAGGGGGGGCAGTAGAAGACCCAGAGAAAATTAGGGGGCATTGAGATGGCACAGATAGGGAGTGGGTAGATTAAAAAATATAGTCTAAAAAGGCAAAAAAAATACACGAAAATACTCTAGAAAAAAACATATTCTCAAAGTGGGCGGTAAGCAAAATAAGGTTGAGAAACTATGCTCTACTTCATCGTTGTATAGCTCTTTTCGAATTCGTTATAATATGTGCACCCGGCCTACGACAAATTCCAGCTGTGTTATAAGTTTTACCAGTGGGCTCAGGCACAGGATGCCTGAGAGTGAATCTTTGCTGACTTTACCATGAGCTGAAAGTCCTGCTCGTCTCGTCCCTTATTTGCATAAAAATAGAACACATGACGAATGGGCCCACATGCTCGTATTGTTACCATCTGTCATAGTGCTAAAACGTCATAATTTCACAAGCCACAAATAAAAACTATATAACCATCACCATTTGATTCTACTGTGACTTACATACGTACTGTGTTTCTGAAGAAATGGACAACTTCAAGATATACACATTCTGCTACCTAAAACTCCGACAAAGCTCCTGTAATTCCTCTGAGAACATGGGCGGCAGTGATCACTTAACATGGGAGACCAGTATGTTCCCTACTTTGTTTTTTGGAATGACACAGTGAATTGTACGGTGTTTCCAGAAGACGGGTGTACATGTCATTTATTTCCTCAGGTGTTCGAAGATAACGTGGATCAAATGACGCTCGTTTGTCCTTCAAATTCCTCTCATCGGATAACTTCCCCTGCAAGATGAGAATGAAGGGCCAAGGAATCAATCATTTCTACAGCTGAGTGTTGCTGGTTGTCAAATGAGTAGAGATGAGATAGATAAGAGATAAAAGCGATACTGTGCTTTGGGCAGGCGGTCCATTTACACGAACACCTCTAATAAGTTTAAAAACCATAATATTGTTATAGTTTATTGACCAAGTTTAGGTTTCGGGCACGATGCTGTCAAAAGTCCATCGGACTATCAGATCATGTTAGATCGTAAGCGATCTTCTGGCCTTCCCACAAGCACACAGCCGGTCCGAGGTTCAGGTCTCCTTAAGAGATGCCCTGCGACTGTTGCAAATTATTTGCGGCCTCGACGACCCACGCCTTATGTCGCTGGAAAAGTTTTCGCTACCAGCGTAGGAGAGGTTTTTTAGTAGGAGTGGGTCGAACCAAGCCTTGGCAAACATATTATGGGCCCCGTTTCAGGGTTTAAATACATAAACGTATTTGCTTCCTCTCGAAAAAAAAGCACGGTGCTTTTTAAACATAAAAAAAAAACTACACAGTATTTATTCATGGATATAACTTTATTATAAGTAATATAAATTTAAGTACCAATTCGATGGACGGCTTATAATACTAAATCGTATATAATTATAAAATAATACAATAAAATATATTTACTAGTAAATCTAGAATATGTTTGTCATGATTATAACAGCTTAAAAATAATAATAAGTAATTCATTGATAATATTTTATGATTGATAAGAAATTTATCAAATTTTATAATGTATGTTTTTTACCTTTAAACCATCATATTGATAAAAACTCAAGAGCACCAATAAGTACATTTTTTAAAAAAATCTCATACAAATTGTACAGTTATAAATTTCCCTAAGGATCCCACTTATATTCCCTATAACAAAAACGACGTTCTTAAATATACCTCCTACTTAAGGTAAGCGCAAAAAAAGAATGCCTTGAGAGTTTCTTGCACAGCTTCTTCTCTCTCAGAGCGCCATTAATTGTTTCCGAAGCGGTAGTAGTGTCTAGTATATTAGAAATGAGATCAAAAAGAATTCTAAAGGAATCATTTTGAGAAAATAAATGCCTTTTAAGAACGTCATTTTAGAGAAATTCGCATTAGGTACGTTCCAACCATACAATAAACTAGCGTATAGATTTGATTGACAAGTCGTAAACGGTCAGCCACGCTTGGTATTCTCAGTATTCTGATTATTGAACCACTAGGTAACACACGTTGACGCATTACCGGGTTGTCAAATCGTCTATACTCTAGAATATTCTAAGTCTATCCAAATTATCTGTCATTTTTAAAAATTTACTACACAATATGTGTAAAATAGGCGTTATTTTAACATTTACAATTTGCTTAAAATTGTAAATTTCAACAAATATTCAAGGTGTATATTATTTCAAAAAAATGTCTACTTTCGAGTAGATTTCTAGATTCTTCTAAAAACAGACAACAATTAGAACGTAGCCTTATCCGGGTAGTCATTCGTTGCATAACTAATTGGAAATGTAAAACTCTATACTTATTTCAATAGGATTCACAAAAAACATTCGGTCCTTTACAACGATTCTTCGCAAAGGAAGCACCAAAAAAATTATTGGCATCGAAATAGGCTTTGCAACAAATACTTCTCACCCCAAAAATAATAAATCATTGCGATCTTACATCATAAAAATCTCAAATACTTCATTCTTACTTTGAGTTTTATGCCCAAAAAGACTTGACTCTTCCTCCATAGCCTTAACACATGGTCGGATTTGGTACGGCCGGATTATCGGACGATACGGTGGGCGCTTGACACCAATTAGTCCGGCGTCATATTCGGTACGGTCCGGACGGTGATAATAATAATTTTGTTCGATGGAGAATGCGAAAAACTATCGAATAAGGTTGGATATCGGACCGCGTCCGATGGTTTGGCGCTAGCAAATCCGATCATGTGTTTGGGCTATAAGACTCCTTAATAAAATATAGGTAATATACCTAAATAGCGTTTGGTGGGGGAAGCCAAATTCACGCTTACCTCCTATAGAAAAAAATATATCTTGAGTATTTCTTTCTCGTTGTAGGGACAAAAATTTGCAGAAACTTCTTATTCGGATAGTTTCTAGAACATCTCTAGTGAGCTGAGCTTTTCATACATTAAAATAGTGACGCGATTAGACTTCCTACCTACATACTAACAACTAATTTTATTTTATTTTTATATTGTAAAAAACATACCACGCCCAAGTAATAAAATATTGAGGCCACCACTTTTAACTCATTAATAATTCAATAAAATACATTTAAAATTACAAATGTCACAAATCAACAAAAAAAAAAAAGTTCATAACAGGAATGTTCAGTTCAATAAAAATGCTATCGACAATGGTATTATTGAATACAGACTTCACCGAAATTTTTGCACACGAATAATGGCACAGGGTGGATTGTTTTAATACTGAGTTTCAATTGTACTATTACCTATTCTTAAAATATTCGATATGTTAAAGGACGGTCTTTTATTAATAAAAACACTAAATGCAGTAAATCGATCGAAGATTACTTCTAAGTTCTAAATAATTATAACTAGTATAGATTCTGTTTACTATTTAAGTACATACATTAAAATGCTTAAAACTCGTGATGAAATTATACATACTTTTCACCGAATGTTTAATTATAAAAGGCATCGAAATACCGATTGCCGATTACATATTACTATTTGTGTGTCAAGCATTACTTATCGCCGCACTCAATGAGTTTTGTGGTACGGGGGACGCAGCTGTGGTCAAGCGTCAAGCCCAATGCTGCCAGTCGGCATTCATAAACACATTGAGACTGTGCAAATCGTTTTATAATTCAATAGTTTTGATCTGATGACCTTCATTAGTAAAGTAAGCACCTACATACAATAATATATTAATTTGTAACCAGCCATCCGTAAAAAGGCACATATTTACCCATTTTTACTAAAAATTTGCAGCCTTAATTAGTCCATTACTAGTTTGGATAATCATTTTAGTAAATTTACTTACTTTTCGGCCTTTTTGTATATTACAAAGCAATTGAAAGTATTAGAAAATTATTATCTTTTGTACACTACTACTGTTATGGAGTACCATAAAACACACATGTGATTAGATGCATAAAACTAAAAATCAAAGTTTCATTAATTATAACGTGCACATAAAATAAAGACGTGCACATAGATATATCATAATGCAACATCTACAAAAGTTAGCAAAATATTTAAGACGATAAAATGTATAATTATATTGATATTTATAAAAAAAAAATAGTAAGGCACCTCTTTTTTATCTTAGCATAGTCGATCGAAATATTAATCAAAATCTCACTTTAGGTTTCCTTCGAAACTTAAAAGTGAAATAGAGAATAATTAAGGCACTTTATCAAGACAAGTCAGATACCAAGTAATATTAGCTACATAATTTTTCTAGAGTAACATTTCCTTCCGGTTGGAAAGATACAAACATCCTTTTTAAAGCTGAGTTGTGATAACAGACTTTCTGTGAATAATTGTTATTTCCTTCTCACCTATTCCCGATGGTGAGCTGGGTTCTGAAGTCACAAGCCAAGGGGATAGGGATGAAATAGGCTGCGGTTTAGGGATGACTTCTTCTTTTAGTTCAATAGACTTTGGCCGAACTAATTTTGTTTGATTATGTGGTGATTCAACAACAACTATCGACACATATTGCGAACTGGCAGAGTTCGATTCATTTAGTATTTTAGGTGAAGGAGTTGATGGTATTGACAAATTGATATTTGATGAATCATTGATAATTTTTACTTCGTTTTCACGTGCTTTCAAAATATTGTTACATTTTAGTTGGCCAGGGGGTAAGTTTTTCATTGAAGGCATGTAATATTTTGCCTGATTATTTGGCTTTTCATCAATGGGAGAATCTTTTTTCGTTTCATTCTTAGAATCATCACTGTTGAGTTTTTCTTTAACCAAACTCATTAATAGATCATTTAATGGATTAAATTCAGCAACTGGCGAACAGTTGCATGAAGTTTTGTTGTTAAGCTGATTCAAATTGTTCTTCTTTTCTTCTGCACTTGAATTACCGACTTTGAATAAAATTTTGCTACTAATTGCATCATCCTTCGAAATTAAAACATCTGATGCTTCATCATTTACAACCATATTTTTAGAGCATTCACCAACATCATTGACTTTACTATCACACTCTGTATGGGATGACTTTTGAGATTTTGCGCTACTCTTCCTAGATAAGGTTTCTACATTATTGTCTGTGAGCAATAGAGGATTTTCAATAGCTGAAGTACTAGGTACAGGTTCGTTCGCCTCTACTGGAGTAGCAGCCTCAACTTTTGGTGTAGTAGTTTGTTTTTCTCGCTCCCGCAAAACATGGCTCTGCCTTCGAGCAAAGCGTTGACTTGGACGTCTTTCAAATTGAACAGTTCGACGTGCTCTGTTTTGCTGTGTTGTTTGATATTCTGTCTTGCCGGAATATTGAAACCTTGAACCCATTCTAAAGAAGTTTTGCCGCGCCGATGGGCCTTTCACAGGCGCCCGTAAGCGGAAGAATGTGTGATGTTCAACAGCACATTTCCAAAGATGTTTACAAGCCTTCTCGTTATGGAGTCGAAAGACAAATGTATGTTCCTGTTCTCGGCCTTGATCATCATCTTCAACAACGACTAACGTCAATTTTTTCTTTTTAAAATCAAGTTTACTGATTTTAGGCCAAAAGAATAACCCTATTTTCTGTGGGCCCTCGAAAACAAGTATACCCGTTGGTGTTAATCCAAGGTGGTATTCACAGCCATCTTTTCCTAATACAATATGCATATCAACACCATACATTTCAAGCCACTTAGCTTTATTTAAATAATTTACTTCTGCTTGAGCTGGTGAAAGACCCTTACATTTCTTATACTCTTCTAGTATTTCTATTTCCATTTCTTCTGTCTGATTAGGTACAAAACGGAATTCAGACACTGTAGCTGGTGTATGAATAGTTTCATCGAAGTCACCCAATTCTGACTGTAAAGCAAGTGCAGCCAACTCAACTGCAGTACTATAAGGACATTCTAACTTACTCTCTAAAATGTCTTTCTTTAGTTGCAAAAAGAATTGATATCTTGTCAATTCTTCCCTAAGATTATTAGGTTCTGATGAATAAAACTTTACCTTCAGCCTTAAGGTGTATGGAGGGCCTATTTTAACTTGTTTTTTTATAGTTTTTGTTGGATCCAGCCAATGCTTAACATTATTTGTATCTGTGAATTGTAGCCCAAAGTAATCTTTTTCAATTAAATCAAGGGAATAGAATACCTGTTCATATAAATCAACAGCACTCGCCTTCTTAGAAAGGTTTATAGATAAATCAGTATCATCAAGAAGCATTACCTTGCATTGTATCAAGTTTTTATTAGATGATGCTTTCTGGCTCTGTTTATTGCGTGTCTGACTTGATGACCTTCCTCTTCTGCTAAGGAAGCGCAACATTTTTACCTGAAACAAAAATGTGTACTTTAAAATTAATTTAATATTAAACCCTTCATTCAGTTGTGATATAACTTCACCATTTACCTTATCTTTTTGTAGTATTCTAAAACTAGCAATAAACAAAACACAACCAATGAAATCAAGATATATGAGTAGTTCCCATTTATCTAGTTGCACATGATTTTATTATCACAACCATTGGAGGCATGTAACTTAATATCGGTTCTGGCATTCAGAGTGACACATTCAAATCAACCTATAAAATATTTTTATGTTTGTGTACATTATAAATATACACATACTACACACTACACTAAAAATTGTATTTATAAATGAATGAATTAAATAATGTTGAGGTCTATAACAGCTAATGCCATCATAAGAATTTTATTCCTCAAATAATCTGATACTTTATGACTGTAGACCTCGGTACAGTGTTGAATTTTTTTATATAGTTTATCCTACAATGTTTCTTACATTAAAAGTAGAATTAAATACCGGGTTATGTTTTAGTCTAATTATGGTTACAGGATTATGTACGGCCCACATTCTAGCGCTGTACAAAGTACAGGTACACATATGGAGTATTGCTGTCATCTCTGGTCTGGCGCACCTCAGCATCAGCTCGATCAATTTGACCACGTGCAACGCAGAGCAGCTCGACCGTCGGAGACCCAGTGCTCTGTGAACGGCTGGATCACTCGGCGTTGCGTAGAGACGTGTGTCCTCTACCGCATTTATCAAGGGGAGTGTTCCGAAGAGCTGTTTCACCTGATTCCTGCCGCCGAATTCCACCTTCGCACGATACGCCACAAGTTAGGATATCATCCCCACCATCTGGATATGTGGCGGTTCTCCACAGTGCGGGTTTCAAGGAGCTTTCTTCCACGTACTACAAAGCTGTGGATTGAACTTCCTTGTGCGGTGTTCCCAGGACGATACGACATGGGTACCTTAAAAAAAACGCGTACACCTTCCTTAAAGGCCGGCAACGCTCCTGTGATTCCTCTGGTGTTGCAAGTGAATGTGGGCGGCGGTGATCACTTAACACCAGGCGACCCGTACGCCCGTTTGTCCTCCTTTTCCATAAAAAAAAACTTCTGATGTCATTTACATCAAAAAGAAAGTTATGAGAGACTATGATTTAACAAAGAAGCCCCATCTTGTGCCACTTCTTCATGAGGGACGGCCTTCTACGGCGTCGACTGTAGATAACATCAGTGTTCTGTGTTGCACAATAGAGACTGATAGAAAAGTGACCTCTTGGCAGATTCTGCCAAGCTTAGGCATCGGTATGAGTTAAGTTGCACAAAATCCTCTTTGTGCAGGGTGAATACCTCATATATTGACGGAATGACGACACATTACACACATGAAATAATTGAAAGATTTAATAGAGGTGACTTAAATGCTGTGTTCGACTGAGAAAAGCTGGATTTTCTGTTATGATCCCAAAACAAAGAGATGCTCTGAGATCTGCTCTGTGGGTGTTTACTTCTAGTAGATGCTAACCAAAGTGTAGAGAGCTCAAAGCGTGGGAAAGAAGGTGGTGGACTCATTTTTCGGATGATCTTGTCATTACGCGAAAGTTTTGGAGGATTGAAAACAGTTGATGCAGAGTGGTAGCTAAGAATTGTTTGCCACTTTTATTGAAAAAAGTTCGGATGAAACAACTCGTTGGCGACGGATCTATTTGGCGAAGTCACATGTGGAATTACTGCGTACGATCTTCTCTACTGAGTCAGACGCGGTATATATCCCTAATCTTGTGATTTTTACCCGAAAATAAAAAAATCGGGTAAACATTTTATGGATGCCGAGAATCCTAAAGAGAAAGTGCTTTTCTCAGTGGTTCCATTAGAAGCAGAGATGTATTGATGTTAATGGATATTTTTAAATCCTATTTTGATAGAAAGGCTTGGAGATGACTGCAATAGGACCAGATCCAATTGTCCCCCTCCCCTCTAGATGGCCTGCAAGAGAGACAAGAGAACCTTACTACTAGACTAGTTTTCCTACGAGAACATACCAATAATTACAAAGTAAATACTGGACGGAAGTGAGAGGGTGTAGACAAGCAAAAGAGGCCCTACTCCAAGTAGACTTCAGGCTCTCTCGCAAGCTACTAAAACTCCCACGCCAAAGATTACCTAACCCATGTTATAACACCGGTGTCACTGACAGCCCACTGTGCAGAGCCTGCATGGAGGCAGAAGAGACGGCCGCACACATCATTCTGGAGTGTAGGAGTGTGGCCACTTACCGGGCCAAACACCTGGGGTCACCGAGGACTCTCCCCGAGGTCATGGGTGACATCAGAGGTTTGATTAACTACCTTGAGGAGCTGGGATGGCAAGATTAGCCACCCACCTCACCACGCAAAATAGGCGCGCCATAGTCGTCGTAAAAATGCATAATTCATTTTTTTTCTAAAATATGCAACTACCGCTGAAAAGGTACAAAATATGCAAAAGCATATGCAATATGCATATAATCCGGTCTTTAGTTATAAATAACACAATTCTTTCATGGATTTATGAAAAAAGTTTACTTCTAGAAATCCAATGAATATCATATAATCCTTGTACTTTGCTAGATCATATTTTCATCCCTTTTCCAGATTATATCTGTCAACTAATTCATTCAAAACATAAAAGGAACTTCATTTGGGTTTAAACTGGCTTTGATTTGTCCAAAATATAACTTGGCCTACATGTTAATTCCTAAACACTTTCACTAATTGTGCTGTTTGTTTCAAATTCTAGATCAGAAGTTACTTTATGAAGATGTAAGAATATGAATTCCTAGTTATATTATACCAATATTGTATATACTCATAAAACATCAAAAAAGTGGTTCATGCATGACACTAAGACATTATTTTTTTTTATGAAAATAAGGGACGAGACGAACAGGACGTTCAGCTGATGGTAATTGATACACCCTACCCATTACAATGCAGTGCTGCTCAGGATTCTTGAAAAACCCAAAAAATTCTGAGTGGCACCACAATTGCGCTCATCACCTTTAGACATAAGATGTTAAATATCATTTGCCCAGTAATTTCACTAGCTATGGCACCCTTCAGACCAAAACACAGTAATGTTTACACATAGTCATGTGAAGCAGTAGCTTCACAGCAAAAATAGGCACCGTTGTGGTACCCATAATCTAGCCGGCTTCTTGTGCAAAGGAGCCACCCACTAGTAGATACACATAAGTCATATTACTCAGTCACAGTCAAACTTTGCTAATATGCCCAAATGTCACTCTTACAAGTTGTGTACACCTATATAAATAAAAACCTATTATCTTTGATCTGTATGCATTCAGAAACCAATGACCAGTTTGTGATGAGACTTAGATAGTATTCTGGCGACTCCCAATACTATGCATGGCCTAAAATTTTTTTTTGCTATTATTTTTGTTTTTGTGGCATTGCAACATATCCCTTGTGCAGGTAGTTTAATGTAATAATAAATAATAACAGTATATAATTATAGCATAACAGCGTTATATTATGCAAATAAAGTCAAGGACCTCAATTCTGATTTATATACAATATTGGAAATATAAAAATGTTATACAGTAAATAGTGACAATGTTCGATATTAAGTGTTAGTCATATATCTGTACGAAATAAATTTAATTATTTACATTGCAAGTAATGTAGATCAAGGTTAAAAAATTATAATATACAACATGCAACTCACCAAAGATATTTGTTTACGCTGAGGAATTCATGTATGAATAGAATGCACAGTTATACACTCAATGAATATGTTGACATAATATGCACACAACACACATCGCAACTTCAATATTCAGCATTCAGAATTCAGATGTATGAAAATTTATAGTTCAGTGCATTATTTCACATCGCTACGTCATCTTTGATGCAAAAGGTTGCAAAACGAGTTATTACGTTAGAAAAAACAAAATAGTGATTTAATGCAATCAAATGCTTCATAAAAGATTCTGAAACAAATTATTTTCAAGTTTATGTACAAAGTTTTAGTAAATTATTGTAAATAAATACAACATTAATTAGTTTCTTTCTAGGTAGTACAATTTCTTTTTTCCATTTCCAAGTACCTAGTAAGTGTAGTTATACTGTTCTGTGTAATTGTATTCTGTGGCAGTAAGACGTAGTACGCACTAGTCCGTCACATTAATACCCTAAACACATGATCGGATTAGCTACGGCCGAACCATCGGACGCGGAGAGAGGAGATATGAGGACCATATTTGATAATATTTCGCATTATCTATCACACAAAATTATGCGCTCGCGGGAAACTGAATCAACGAACACTCACAATGGTGAAATAGGGCATACCCCACAATTCTAGTTAATCGATACTTTTTCTTACCAACACCCTAAACAAGGCATTAGAAACTAGTATTTTGTGTTATTAGAATATATTAATATTTTTAACAATTAATACTCTTTGGCGGCGGGCGGCGCTATTCAACTTTTATGCGGCAAACTGGCAACTCCGCTTCTTGGTGAAATAGGGCATACCGCACAATTCTAGTTAATCGATACTTTTTCTTACCAACAACCTAAACAAGGCATTAGAAACTAGTATTTTGTGTTATTAGAATATATTAATATTTTTAATAATTAATAACATTTGGCGGCGGGCTGCGCTATTCAACTTTCTATTCTAGAAGCAAACTGGCAACTCCGCTTCTTGGTATATAAATATTCAAGTTCATTGAATCATTGAACTAGTGATTTAATTCTACAGTACGTTCAAATTTGCTCTAAATGAAAAGTCTTCTTTTTGACGTAATACAACACAATTTTTGTGTAAAAAGTAAATACTACGTGAATGTAGTGTTTAAATTCCCTTTGATACTACGTCTGTGGTAAATACTAATTACTAAAGTCAAAGTCAAACACTAACACTTGTCACTTGGCTCTTGGGGATCGAATGCGGTTATATACTTTTACATTATACTCCTCTGTGATGCGGATTGCGCGTCACAACTCACAGAAAACTATTTTAATACTCTAAAGAGTGGCGTCTTCGGGTGCGAACTGCGAAATGCGTTGGTCCTTGAAACCTTGAATGAAAGGTCCTCAATCAATTTACCACTAAAAACGCCGTTTGTCGTATCACCGCTCCTCGACAATACTCCCCAAGAATCGGAATTCTGGGTCTCGAAATCTCAAGCAACTGCCAATTCCGCGGTCATTTGGAAGGCAAAGCCAAACTGGCTTCGACGGGCGTGATTAATAGAGCACGGCAATACTTCAAGTTCAGTGCAGGTCTGTCCACATAATGATGTATTGCATTTGCTGTTATCTCTGGTCTGGCACGTCATCTCGAACCATTTGACCGCGTGACCTAGTGCTCTGTTAACGACTTGTGTGTCTTCTAGCGCATTTATTGCGGAGATTTTTCCAAAGAGCTGTTTGACCTTTGACGGCACAAATTAGAATATTATCCCCACCAGAGCCGAACATCCAAGTTGATGTGCGGGGTTCCTTCACAGTGTGGTTTTCAAGGAAATTTCTCCCACGCACGATCAAGCTGTGGAATGAGCTTCCTTGTGCGGTGTTTCTAGGAAGATACGACAAAACGAAGACCTTCAAAACGAAGTTGATATTTTCAGTATTGGACACACCAAAATTCCGCAATATTTAATTCTGATTTTCAAACTTTGGAAATAATTACGAAATTTATTTAGTTTTGAGAGAAGCACCTTGTGTAAGTATATCCAGGCTACCTGCCAGGCCTTCTCCCTTGCTTTCGATAGCCGCTGCCCATCTATTTGCTATGTATAACAGCGATCACCCACCTACCGACCATGGTGCCGTACTGTTGGTCGTTGTTCTAGGTTCTAGGTATACTCTTGTCTATGTGACGAAATGACGGATGGTATGACTGACGGTTCATTATGCTTTTGAATGATGTCTTTTGTTGATGATGCCAATGATTATGGAGAGCAGGGAGGTAATAGTTAAATGGGGCTGTAGTTTGCTGGATCCGAACTGTCTCCTTTTTTTGGATCGGATGGACAACGGCTGACTTGCATGAGTCCGGAACTATGCCTTTGAGTGATCCATCTTGTGGGGTGCCTAACAACACTTTGCCTTCATACATAATCGCCATTCGAGGATTTTACTGCTCCACCGGCCATCTGTCAGTCAAACTATGTGCCCTGCTCACTGCCAATTCAGTTTCGCAAACATTTGGGCTATGTCGGTGAATTTGGCTCTCCTACGGATCTCCTCATTTCTGATTCGATCTCGCATGGAAACTCCGAGCACAGTCCTCTCCATTGCCCTTTGACCGACCATGAGCTTTCTCATCAGGCCCACAGCTAGCGACCACGTCTGCATACAGCAAATCATAACTGGCAATACACACTGATTGAAAACTTTCGTCTTGAGACACTGTTATTTGGGACGAGAAGATTTTACAGAGCTTCCCGAACGCTGCCCATCTGAGTAGGTAGTATTCGACAAGGTCCATATTATTCATTTTAAGACCTACTCCTTGGGAAGCTGTATTCACGCTATCGAGCATATGGCTTAAGTCTTCCATGGTCTCAGCCATAATTACGATACCATCTATGACTCGAAGGTAAGTGATGTTTTCGTCATTGATATTCATGCCCAGTACGTTCCAGTGCAGAAGCTTAAAGACATCTCCTAACGCAGTGTTTAACAGCTTCCGCGATATTAAATCGTCTTGTCTGACTACTCACTGTATACGGATAGGTTTCGAGATCAGCTGATCTAGGAGACGGACTGATATGGTGGCATTTCCATACAAACACTTCAGCGCTTTGATATATTGATAATCAATGTGGCACCTGGAGAGACTGAAGCAACGCCCAGGTCTCAATCGAATCAAAGACTTTCTCATAGTCCACGAACGCCAAGAATAGTGGCTGGTTATGCTCCTCCGTCTTCTTTATAACCTGCCGCAGCGTATGTAGGTGGTTTATGGTGCTAAAGTCTTTTCGGAATCCGGCTTCTTCGCGAGGCAGGAAGTTGCCGAACCTGCGCACGACACGATTCGTGAAAGACCTAGAAAACAGCTTATATACATGACTCATTAATGATATGAGTTTAAAGGCCGGCAACGCTCCTGTGATTCCTCTGGTGTTGCAAGAGATTGTGGGCGGCGGTGATCACTTAACAACAGGTGACCCGTACGCTCGTTTGTCTTCCTATTTCATAAAAAACAGTTTTTCTAAATCATTTTATCGCCCTTTTTGAAGAACAACACCACTATACTTCTGTACCATGCTTGCGGCGATTTACCCTCGAGGATGCCGGAATTGAATAGCCTTTAGAGGATCTTAAGCACAGGAGTACTACCAGCTCTCAGAAGCTCGGCTGTAATTCCATCATCACCCGCCGTTTTGTTGTTTTTAAGCTGTTTTAGAGCCATATTTAATCTGGTACAGGACGTCTTTCAAAGAGCGACATCATAAGTCAATTTCCTAATATGCAATTATTGTTGAGCAGGTTATCAACTGTAAAGTTGTGAGTTAAGTAGATCCTATAGATGAAGCCACAAACTGAGAGTTGAACAAGACATACTAAGATTTATCAACCATACGTCACTCGAATGGTTGGTGGAAGAGCGCTCGAATGGAACTCCGAGAGATCGTGGGTTCGACATTGTGGTTCGGTGGTTTCTCATATCACTTTAAAAATAGCAAAATATTGATTATTCTTTCTTCTTGAATTACATGAATTCAAATCAATCTTTTTCTTGGATCCAGTAATGTTTTTCTAACATAGGTACATTATATTCACATTAGATTATATTATGTAGTGTGATATTTTTATAATATATATAATATTACTCTCAGTCGCTGATATTAATTGACAAAGTCATTGACAAAAACTTGTATATTATGGGACCTTGTGAGACATTAGGCTGACCTTGTAGGACATTTAGCTGTAGCGTTTTTAAACAATTTTAAAGTATTACCACGAAACGCGTTTCACACCTTCTACGGTATTATCATCCTGTCAACGTTTATCAGACAATTGTAATAAAATGTGTGTTAGTACTAAAAATTACTTAAAACATATGTTATTCTTCTGTGGGATCACAAATTAAGTAATAGGATACAATTTTATGACTTTGTTATAAAGTTTTTTAAAAACGGAGGTACATTTTCAGTTTATAATAATCAACATTGTCTCCTAAATTGGAAAGGACAATCGTCTCTGTGTTAGTCTTCTGCTAAGAGTACACAGTCCGTTAGAATGATAAACTCAGGCTCCATAACCATACATTATGTTCTCTGGGATTAATTATTGACTATAAACAATTGGCAGCCCTGTACAAACATGAAGTTTTTGGTCAGCACTCAGCTTTGATTCTAGTATATTGAATATTGTTTATTGGACTAAAAATCTAGTATTAATCTAATATTATTTATTTGATTATTTCGCGTTTACAGTAATATATAATCAAAATAATTTATGTTTGAAATTGTTGTATAAAATCATCAAGAAACGATTAAAATAACTAAATTTTTTGAACCTATCTATAGGCTGACATTCTCCACAATAGTATGTATGCTGTATATTTTAAAATATTTCGAACTCTCTATTTAATAATGATTTATATTAAACTTGCCGTTCTTTTTTAGACTGGATAACCGCAAATAGCACTCGAATTATTAACTTCAAGGCTAAAAATGGAAGTTTTCGAACGATATTATCGTATTTTTACAAGAAAGTTAAATGATCTGCCCGTCACCATAAACAGATCAATAGATCTAGTCAACAAATCACTCAGTAACATCAGAGTTCCTCCCTTCTCAAGAGACAATGTACTTTATTATTATTTACCCTTGCAAGGGCTTGTAAGCTACACAACACTGTCAGTTAGTGTAATGAACCCACACCTTATGGTAAGGTGTGTACCTACACAATAATACTTATAATTTACACAAGATTAAACTTAGTACTGTATACTATTAATTTTTCGCAGGTTATTTCCCCGGCGAGATATTACTGATGTGTTGTTCTTATCAGCTGGTAGTGGAGCAGGATTGTGGATATGGGCCCGACCACATTTAGCAGCTGCCCCTCCAACTAAGCGATTCTCATGGGCATTGTTGGGTGGTTGTATGTGGCCACTGGGTTCAATATTTATGTGGGCAATCATGAAAAGTTCTATTGGACAGAGACCAATTATTGGAACTGTTCTTGGCATATCAACAGGTGCCATTATAACAAATATAGCATTCGATTACTTCCATTATGTAGAACTTTTGTTTTGCGGAGTATATCATTTACAGGATGAAACTTACAGTCCTAATAGTGATGATGAAAAATATGACATTGATCTTTGAGTTTCTCAAATTACCTCATACTGTATTTTACACATAAATTTTTGACCTGTTATTTATTTGCTACTCGATAAACTTTTGTTGGTATTACTAGCTTTTCTTCTAATGTAAGACAAATATGTGATTGTTTTTTTTCTAGTCCTCTGCAATAAAATGGATTAAAAAAAATTATGATGTTGATATCTTACTTATTTTTAGCAATGGTTGATTTGATCTTAACATAGTATAGTTAAAAATATGTTTTTTTTTTGTCAAATTAAGCATCACCAATCAGTACCTTGATGATTGATTTGATTCACAATACAATGTTCATGAGCCTTTTGTCATAAAGTGAAGGATTTAATAGATGAGATGATTTAAATAAAACACTTTATAAAAGAATTAAAAGGAGTGTATTAGTAACTGTGTTTTAACACTTTATTTTGCTTTAATATTTTTATTATAGTTAACCCCGATGTTCCTGGGCCTTTCTAGATCAAATTTTCAGGGGGGTGTAACACTCAAGTTAATCAAAGAAAATACTAGATAACACGAATTCTGATAGGTGTTATTGTACCTAATTTTTTGTTTGTATAGTTAAAATATTTAGATTTGTGTATGTCATTGATTCAAAAGAACTATAAATAATTTGTTTGAACAGAATATTCTTTTGCACTCATTGTGTTCACACAAATAGTATTCTGTCTTCATGCGAGTTGTAAGGTAACATAACTTTGGCTTTGTCAGATTTATCCTCGACCACAGACCAGTTACCTATTCAATAGGTGCATATAAATTGTAGTTGTCGTAAATTGCACCGCACCCATTGACGCACAATAAATAAGTATCCTCACAATCACACTCAAAAATTGTCTGAAGCAAAACTCTGCCTACACGTCTATTAGGCAGAGTTTTCGTTCAGTTGTGTTTTGACAGCGTTTTGAATACAACGCCACGCAATGACAAAGTGGTCAGTGAAAAATTGTCCAAATAAAAGCGTACTTATATGCAAATTTAAAAATGATGGAGTGTCGTATTATTTTGCTAAATAATTACATTTTAATTATTGCTAAAATATAATACATCGCCGAAGAAATGTGCGAAAGACGGACGTCGCCATAATTGATGAGCTTATAAGCGTATAAATAAAACTTTCAACAGGACTGCCACCAAATACCTAAGGTGTTAATTTGATTGAATTTTAACGTATATACAACGCCGCTCGGACATTTTTGTCTACCTTTCATAAGCGCCACGAATTGAGTACGATTTTAAACGTATTTGCGGGCGTCTAAAACAGCTATTTCTTTAAAAGGTGTACTGGACTTCTATTAGTATTACCTACTCTATGTGCTATTACGGTTTATGACGTGTTATTAATGGGGTGTCCTTCTGGTTAACCACATGTACAGAAGCCTAGAAATGATCCCCATTTCTAACTCTTGGTGTTTGTTGCCGACCTTGTAAAAAATTAAATAAAATGTGTACAGATATCGCGAGAGCTGAGGAATGCGCTAGTGCTGTGACCTAACTATAATTGGTGACCATAATCATAAATGTGTCGATAAATTTAAACAATGCTTCAAGTTTACCATCTTAAAAATATTTTTTTTTCATCATTTTAACCTCTCTACTTTATGTTTTGCCTTTCTTAACGTCTAAAACATTTCTCGTGTTTGGCGATAAATAAAAACTCGTTTTTTTTAAACGGAGCCTGATGGACTCGGATTAGTCATTATTAAAATCAAAAAATAAGACGGGATCGCCACTTTAGTATTAACGAGATAACAGGGTAGGCAACGAACTACGGCAGAGCACTACACTATAGGCACACGAGGCGAGACGAGCGAAAATTGGGGGAGATGCTCCCGCACTATACCCCAGGCCCAGACTGCTGTATCCAACTCGCGTGCTTCCTGTAGGTACTAATGAATTCGAAAATACATTTGTATGTGGTGGCCAAGGATAGAACAGGACCATGGTGGTTAGTATAAACTATTGATGGCTTGGTGAATCATAGTTATCAAAAAGTGACTGAACCATAAATTTGTGAAAAAGCTGGTATAACATCGGCTCTGGTGTATCAAGATAATCGTCTTTAACAACACACATTTTTTTTTCACTGTAAAACTTTATAAGTTATTTAGGACTATACCTACTCGATAACTCTTGTTTTTACGTATTAATTTTACTTTTTTTTGAGTATTATTGCATCACTTTGCATTTATTGTATCTGAAATGATTTGTGAGTGGGTGATTGTCACAATAAGTTTCTTGCAACTTCTTCTTATTAAAGCTCAACCCTCAAAGGCGGTGGATATATAAAAAAAAGTCATTTCCTTGACCTGCATGAATGAGGATTGAGCTTTTGATGACTGTTAGTAAAAATATAATATTAATATATATTATTAATTACAAGTTCAAGCAGAATTGTCAAATTGTAAGTAGAGGTATTTGGTGAGTATGGCATGATATGTAGATTAGGATTCTTTTAATGTTGTTTGCTTAAGTTCTCGTAACAGGTTTCGTCATGCTCGCTTAAATGTCACTGCTTGTGGCGGCGACATGGGACGGGTCGCCCTCTTCCCTAAAATATGGTTGAGAGAGGCGATGGCTGGCTCATGCGTCATGCTGGTGAACGGGCGCTGCTTGTGGTGGCAGGATGATCCTGTTGCCAGAGACTCTGTTTCAGACTCTTAAAGTTATTATATATATATATATATATATATAATTTATAATCGCTTATAAAATCCTCACAGAATACCTTTATTTATTTACGGTGTGTGGATGATGCAGCTACTGTACTCAATAACTTTTGTATTAATATAAATTTCCTTTTTGATTTACTTCTGTTAGGCATTGACTATGTTTGTTGCATCATTTTACATATTATATTGTAAAAAAATCACAAGTTGTTTGCGGATGACACTTATATTCAAAGTGAAACGAAGCCAAGTTTTATATGACGAAGTAAACAATGCTCTATCTGACATCGTGTACTGGTTTAGCGCCAATGACCTATTGTTAAATAGTCATAAAACCAAATATATTAAATTTACCGCGCCAAATGTCAAAAATGTAGATGCGAGGTGGTAAAACCAGTGGAATCTGCTGTAATTCTTGGCATTACTCTTGATTCCAAATTGCAGTGGGGCCCCCATATTGAAGGATTGGCGAACAGGCTGTTCTGCAGCATATGCGGTTAAGAAAATTAGACGGTTAACTGACATAGATACGGCGAGATTAGTATACTTTAGTTATTTTCATAGTACTATGTCCTATGGTGTATTGATATGGGGCAGTGCGGCCGATATTAATACCATCTTTGTGCTGCAGAAGAGGGCTATTCGCGCGATTTATAACCTAGGTCCTAAAGGAAACATTTTGACTGTTGCTTCTCAATACATTTTGGATAATGTTCTGTATGTACCTAAGCACATTGAGGAATTTTCAAGAAACTGTGACATTCATAATGTTAACACGAGGCACAAACATAAACTTGTTATGCCTACTACTCGGTTGGAACGAGTTAGTAAGTCTTGTTGGACGATGTATATGCTTCTACAATATGATTCCAGAAAATGTACAAATGTGTTACGAAATTTAAAAGTGGGAAAGGTTACTATAGCATAAACGATTTTCTTAGTGACACCAGGGACTGGGAATAAAGCGAACACCCTCAGGCTCTTTAATTATAAATGTTTATTGTACGATATTACATTGTAATCCATATTTTTATATTAAAAAAGAAAAAAAGCCCGCCGAGTTTCTTGCGCCCATTCTCCTCAGGTCTGAGGCAGTCTATTTTGAATGGGTGGTAGTTTTTGACGTTCAATGAGTGATTTTGAATAAAAATATTTGAATTTTAATTGGATAAGAAAAATATTTTTTTGACATTCATAAGTGTCATTTCCGTGACCTACATGACTAAAGCGATTTTAATTTGATTTAATTAGGATGTATAACATGCTCTTTAAAGACAACTCTCTTAAACAACATGCTTTTTTTACAGTAGCCTTGTCCAATTCAAAAGGTTGGTGGTGAAGAATTTTGCCATGAAGAAAGTGTGTTTCAATTTTTGATAAATAACCTCAACATTTGATTTATTACACTAGGTATAGATAAGTTCTTAAAGAAAACTAACAATTATAATAATCCACTTTTATTGAATACAAAGAGATATATCATATAAATTTTAGTTGTTTTGGGGTGGCTTAGACCATTCCACATTCAAAATCAGATGATCATATCCATGCCCATTTAGGGTTTGGATTGCTTTAGCAGCGTCTTGCCTGAACTTGAAATGAATGTACGCAAATCCTTTGCACAGGCCAGTACTCTGTAAGAAAGATAATATTTTAGAAGAATAAAAATGGTGGACACATCCCCCCTTATTCATAATAGTCTGCTAACCTAAAGCATTGCTAATTCTCACTCTGTCTTCTTCTAAGTCAGAATGAAAAAACACTCCTAAGCGGCTGTTTAAAGTTAGCGGACCATTATGAATAAGGGGGATCGTGTTTGATATACTCTAAGATTTATCCTCTAGTGATGCTTTATATAGACTGTCCAACCATTTTTTTTTGACAGCTCATTTCATCAGTAATGTCGTATTTTGTTTACGGGTAACGCCCACATACGGCCGGTCTCAATAATCTGCCTACAGTTAAACTCGGTTAGCTACTAGAGTTTATCGGTAACTACCAAACTATCTGTTACTGCGGTCTCAATAACAAAATTCTCGCAAGGCTAACAACAGTTAAAGACAGATAGGTCTTTGGTAAACGTCATCTTCTCGCGCGTTCTGTTTTTATATTTTAACAAGACGGCTTCGTGTTAATTGTTGACAAACAAATGCTTAGAATTTAGATTTACTTCCTCAATATAATTTTAAGTAATACTATGCTTCTTTTATAAAGATTTAATTTATTAATAGATGTTCGAAGTAAATCCATCGAACAGCATTATATTACAAATATTGCTTAGTAGATAAAATTAATTGTAATAAAACCATGTGTTGCCTTTAAGTAAGGCAGTACGCGAGTAACCATTGATCGGTCCAGTTCTAGTTACCATTAACCATTTGTCTATAACCATTACAGGACTGGTCCGAGTAACCATTTTAACCAATTAATAGTAGAGATCCGCGTACTCAAAAGTAGAACCAATAATTATAGTTATTTAGCAAGTGTCATAGATTAATTTAGTATCTTAAGTAAATAAATACTTTTACCATAAAACCAATATATATATATATATATCTATCCCTAAGTGCACCCCTTTTCATGGTCCTTCGAGCCGGATTTCATTTATTTATATTTGATTTCATTTTATAATTATGTATTGGTCAAGTTGCCTTGCCTGTCACCATCAGCTGTTCCAGATTATGACCCTCTTTACGAGCAATATGTCCAAAGAATTCCAGCATCCCAAAGGCGCTCAATAAAGATAGTATAATTTTTCTGCTTGATATAATTTAAAATAAAATCGATTAATATTTCATATCGAATCGATAACATGTGAGGGCGTCACTAATATCAAACTTACTTGAACTGTCAAAAAGAAAATAAACAAATGGACAGAGTATATACTCTATAATATGTCATATAAAAACGAATTCGTAGGAATAGTATTGGGTAATGACAACAATGATTTGAAAACCAAAGCTGATTGAGAGATCAGCTCAAAATATATTGTACTAGCTGATGCGGGCGACTTCGTCCGCGTAGATAAAGGGTTTTTAAAAATAAGAAGCATGTTTGGAATTGAAGATTATCTCATGTCCTATTCCAGTTCCGGTTCCTGTTCACAACATATTATATGAATCTTATTTCAAAGAACATTTCTATGGCAAACTAAACCTACTATTGGAATAGTTATAGCTCATACACGTGAATTTTTTTTACAAATCCCGGGGGAGCTATAGATTTTTTCGGGATAAAATGTAGCCTATGTCCGTTCCCAAGCTCTAGTCTATCGCTGTACCAAATTAAATCAAAATCGGTTCAGTAGCTCCGGCGTAAAAGCGTACCAAACAAACTTACATTCCCATTTATTACATTAGTAGGGATAATTGAAATCAGTGATATTAAAAATACACTATACTCTCACAATTTGCAAGTTTAATTTGTTTGGACGTGTTCAATTTAAATTCAAATAACAGCAAATATTATTGATTCTAATATAAGCTAGCTAGAGAAAAGAGCCCGCTGAGTTTGTTGCGCCCATTCATCTCAGGCCTGAGGCATTCATTTTGGAATGGGTGGTAGTTAAGGCATAAAAGGCATTTATTTTCTCAAAATTGAATCCTTTAGAATTCTTTTTGATGTCATTTCTAATACTACTAGATACTACTACCGCTTCGGAAACAAATGGCGCTCAGAGAGAGAAGAAGCGGCGCAAGAAACTCTCCCAGCATGCTTTTTTTTTGCGCTCTTTTCAATAAAATATACAATATTGTACAGTCATTTCTATTGCTATAAAATAGTCCCAGGCTGTCCGATCATTTAGATATTCAGCAGTGGAGTAATAGGATTTACGACAGAGCCATTTTTTTTATAAAACATTTAAATTTATTTATAGATAATGCCTGAACAGTGGCTGGGACTTTATTGTAGAAGTGTATACATTTACCCTTAAAGCTATTATGTATCTTATTAGTTAGTTAGTTTTGACTTTCAATAAGTGATGTCACATTGAATTTGTATTAATGACCTCACCTTTTCCTTAGCTAGATACAGCTTGTGAACAGGCCCAAATACTTTCACAAGATCATCAAGATCAGCTTCGACAGCAAAGTTGCTCAAGTTAGAAATACGTATAGCAGCAACATCGTCACGACGGGATGGTTCTTTGCTACCAACACGATTAGCACCTTCACGCAAGTTTGGTGCAATGTACTTGTTTGATGAAGCAGCAGCCTTTGCCTCTGAAATATGAGAAAATATTACAATTATACTAAACATAATAAAACTTAATATTATAAACAGCTTATTTACTGTATTTAGGATGTCTGGCCACACATGTCTGTTCGCTTGGGTTGTTTTGTTCTAGATAGATGGAGCTATCCTGCTCAAAGTCTTGCGTGGTGAGTGTAGGTACCTTTATTACATTTGGCTTGGAACCAACTACAAAGCTATCAATATGTAGCACATACAAATAATAGTATTTTCTTAATATGAAAGGTAAAGGTTTGCATAAGAGGTGTATTAAATTGAATTTTTAGTTATTTGATACTTTTCAGTTTATGAGGTGGGTTTTTTAAATGTATTTTTTTTATTTTTTACGTTTTAGTGTCAGTTTATAAAAATATATAATCAACCTGAATGAAAACCCAAAAAAAAGCCCTACACAGCAAAACAATTACGTCATCCAGGTAGACAAATATTTTCATATAAATGTTCATAAAATGAAAACTACTGGGCCAAAGTGTGTAATATTCTTAAGTTTGTGTAAGAATTACGTAAATCGGTTCATAAATCTCAGAGTAATTGGTGTACATACATAAAAACAATACTGATCAAATTGATAACCTCCTCCTTTTTAAAGTCGGTTAAAAACTGAGCTATTTTTAGCTAAGATGACCTTATACTAGGTAAGTATAGTTTTAGGTAAAGAATACCACCTACTGTCATCAGAAGATGTAAGAGTCGCACAATATAAAGAGAGACAACTTCTTGGTGAATAAAAATACAGAATAGTGCTGTGCAATTTGAATTGCACCTTATTGTATGGACACAAGAGTCCCTATTTCTTTAATTGATTTTGCAGAGTGAGCCTACTGTACCTGTACTATAACATATTATTAAAAGTAGCATCAGATGTTACTAATTATATAATAATTTGCCAGTAAATATGTTCAGCATTTTCAGATATTAGCCCAGAAAACTGAAATATGATAAGATTTAAATTTTAAAACTTTGTGACAAAACCTACATATTTTTTATTAGACAATTATGTAAAAAGTGAATGCATTATTTGTATAAGAAAAAGACTTTCGTCAACTAAAAGTGCATTGGCTGGAGAAAAACATATAACTTCAAAGTCTCACTATAGAAAATGGCGGACAATGAAACTAGGCTATGTCAATGGTATACATACATTACACAGAGATGGAACCTGCTTCTGAACATCTGGAGTTTACAAAAGACAAAATAATATTACCTTTCTCCCGGAGCTTACACCATTTCGCCTATTTCTGCCGTGAAGCAGTAATGTGTAAGCATTATTGCGTTTCAGTGTGAAGGGCGTCATAGCTAGTGAAATTATTGGGTAAATGGGTTTAACATCTTATGTCTCAAGGTGACGAGCGCAATTGTAGTGCCGCTCAAAATTTTTGAGTTTTTCAAGAATCCTGAGAGGCACTGCATTGTAATGGGCAGGGCGTATCAATTACGATCAGCAGAACATCTTCTCTCTTCGTCTCGTCCCTTATTATCATAAAAAAAAAACCCCTAAGCTGCCCTGTCCCATTCCCATCATCATTTATTACATGTGAGGATTAAATGTCAAGTAATTTGATTTTTAATTTAAAAAATGTATCCAAATACAAACCTGCCGCTTTCGCAGTCTCAATAGCCTTTGCCTGTGCCATTTGTGTGTGCTTGAAAGGACAACTTGAAGTCCAATGCTCTCCTTGACATGTACGGCATTTGAATATTACACCACTTGTTGGTGGCTACAAATAATGACATAATAGTAATTATAAATTAGTTGTGTTTGCCTAAACTCTAATAGTTAAATGTCAATTAAGTTTGAGAACTTGTGTAAGCATTTTTAAGAATACCTTCAAACCATCCAGTTCACCATCATCAGGCCGTTGAGCCTCTTCTTTGCTGCTGATAAATTGCATAAAAACATCTTCAGCAACATTGGTTGTAGCTGGATTTGGACCAGGTTTGTCACCAGCTGAATCCCCAAATTTACTCCATGTCTTACGCTTTGCAATACTCTGTAAACCAATATTTACTATTTTATTTATGTTACAAATTTGTAGAATATGACAATATTTTATTATATACTAATTTCTCACTTTAAATAAAGTCTAATATTTCACTCAAAATATTTTTCATAATATTATAGCAGTACCTTGGAAACTACACGCTTTTCAATTTTATATGTGCGCACAATTTTAACCTTCTTGTTATCATTATCGTATTTGTATTCAGTAACAACTTTTAACCCATTTTCTACAACTTCGGATGGTGGTGGCAAGGCACCTTGATCAATTTCTACTTCATCCGCCCAGGAGGCTTGAATGTCATCAGCAACAGGCATCTGTTAAATAGATAATTAATTATTAACATTAATTAACCTAATACTCGTATTAGGTGAATTTATATTTTGCTTGCGTCGAAACTCGAATCCTCACTAACGTTAACTTAAACACAATAATGCTCGATTAAAATGAATCAGTTCACGGTGTCGTGTAGATCAATCCTTGTAATCCACAACCTTAGCTTGTTATTGACTTCAATTAAGTTAAATGAAAAGAAAAAAACATTATTAATTATTATATTATGCATCGAACTGGTGAAAGAAATAACCTTATACTTGGACGCAAATGCTGTTTTGACAAGTATTTTATTACATACCTCTAATTGAAATGTATTTATCACTTTAAATTTTCTGATAATCTTATTATATACTGATATTTAAACGTTATAACTTTTACAATTATTAATGATCTTGAAATTTATTTGGTAAGAAACTTAGAAAGATCAAAGAAGGTAGTAGAACTTTTTTACCTTCAGACGTATTAACAGTTGACATTTGACTCATGACGTCCAATGTCAACATAAAAAAAAACAGTGCAAACAACTATGTTCAACTCGTTTCATAAAATATGTCCGTATGTCGACAGTCGAACACTTCGAGTCACACATACGATAATAATAGGTATATTCTCGGTCAATGCACGGTAATGCCTAATGTTGTCTTTAACAGTCTGGCATCAATGAAGACACTTCACATAACCTATTCAAATAGTTTCCTATACATAAATTCGTTTCCTTAGGTATATAAATTCTTCATTTCCTAAAACCTTGCTATACATTTGAGGCATGTAACTCATATCATTGAAAAAACCCACTTTCCTATACTTTATAGGAAAGCGCCTCATGTTTCGTAACTGGTCGCTGGTAGGTCACAGTTCCGAATAAAATGCCCATTTATATTTATTATGACATATTACAGTTCTCGGTATTCAAACAGTATCTCTTTTATTTTATCAGTTAAATGTTGAAATTCAAGCTAACCAGTATCGCAATTAAAAAAAGATACGAAGATTGGATGTACTCAAATCAAGTGCATTCCTTTAACAGTTAATAACGATATTATAATATTTTGATTATGATTGACGAGTTCTATTTTCTCAAGAAATTCAGGGCATGTTTAAAGAAAAATAAATACGATAATCCAATTGTTGTGGGGTACATATTCTTTAGCTGTTGACATTCTTACTTTTATAAATATCCCACTGATACCGATAAACGGATGAAATCCACACCAATTTATTCCCTGGCTTGAAAATATGCAATACGATTCCGACCTTGACGAAGATCTCTACGAGACCTGACAAATGATAGGATAAGAAAACGAAACTAGTAGTATATGCTTTCAATGTAACAGTTGGTCTTAATCTAGTTAATGAATGTTCGATCAAAGCCGGTCTTCTGTGCGCTCTTTTTGCCTCCAACTCGTCTCTTGACAGCAACGGAAAAACACCGCCGACCATCCCGCGGTGTCAGAGCTCTATGCCTGAAGTACAGTTCAGACAGAAAACTGTTCGTCGCGCTCTGTTTGTTCGTTGAACGTCAGGAAGTCTAGCGGGCTAGATGGCATTTCTCCAATCGTGCTAAGAATGTGTGCCCCTGAGGTGACGCCGGTGCTAACGCGTTTCATATTCATATTCAAATGGCATAGTCCCTGACTCCTGGAAGTCTACCCTTGTCCAACCGATCCAAAAAAAGGAGACAGTTTGGATCCGGCAAACCACAGGCCTTTTGCTATTACCTCCATGCTCTCCGAAATCATGAGAGCATAATTAATCGTCAGCTCTTGGTATACCTAGAGGGTCACTAGCTGTTAATCAACGACCGACAATACGGCTTTCGTCATGGTCGGTCGGCAGGCGATCTTCTGGTATACTCAACACATAGATGAGCGGCGGCTATCAAAAGCAAGCGGGAGGGCCTGGCAGTTAGCCTGGATATAGCGAAGGCCTTTGATCGTGTATGGCACAAGGCGCTTCTCTCAAAACTTCCATCATTTGGGCTTCCCGAGAGCTTATGCAAGTGGATCTCCAGCTTTGTCACTGAATCCCGAAGCCCATGAAAGCTAGAGTACCCCAAGGCTGTGTGCTATCTGCCACACTTTCTTCTGCATATCAATCATATGTTGGATAACTCAAACATACACTGCTATGCAGATAACAGCACTGGTGATGCCGTATACGCGGGCCATGTAGGTCTTTCTCGGGAAATCATCGACCAGTGCCGGGAGAAACTTGTGTCTTCTATTGAGTCCTCTCTTGAGAAGGTTGCCGAATGTGATAAATTGTACCTTGTCCAATTCAATCCCCAGAAGACTCAAGTTTGTGCGTTTACCACTAAAACACCCCCATTTGTCGTATCACTGCTCTTCGACAACACTTCCCATAAAACCAGGCCTAGTATCGGATTACTACTGGGTCTTGAAATTGCTCATTCCGTGGTTATCTGCAAAGCCAAATCAGCTTCGAAAAAGCTGAGCGTCATACATAGAGTACGGCAATATTTCAAGCCGGCCCACATTCTAACGCTCTACAAAGCGCAGGTCCGGTGAGACATCGCTTCAATGTGTGTCTTATACTGCATTTATCACGGTGAGTGTTCTGAAGAGCTGTTTCACCTGATTCCTGCCGCCGAATTCCACCTTCGCACGTCACGCCACAAATTAGGATATCATTCCCACCATCTGGATGTGTGGTGGTCCTCCATAGTGCCGTTTTGAAGGAGCTTTCTTACACGAACTACAAAGCTATAGAATGAGCTTCCTTGTGCGGTGTTTCTGGGACGATACGACATGGGTACCTTCAAAAAAAGCGTGCACACCTTCCTTAAAGGCCGGCAACGCTCCTGTGATTCCTCTGGTGTTGCAAGAGATTGTGGGCGGCTGTGTGTCACTTAACACCAGGTGACCCGTACGCTCATTTTTACTCCTTTTCTAAGAAAAAATAATAAATAGAAACATTCAACAACACCAAAAGCATACAAAGAAATTACTCTTGAATAAATCTTTTTTTTGCCCATAAACCTAACGGGGGTTTTACTTCTTACAGAGTGAAATATTGAAAGATTATTTTAGCATTTTTCTTGTGGAGTCTGGCTAATGAAAGCTGAACAAAGCCATTTACCAGTGGGACACTCTTTTGCACAGGATGCCGGCTAGATTATGGGTACCACAACGGCGCCTATTTCTGCCGTGCAGCAGTAATGTGTAAATTACTGTGTTTCAGTCTAAAGGGCGCCGTAGCTAGTGAAATTACCGGGCAAATGAGACTTAACATCTTATGTCTCAAGGTGACGAGCGCAGTTGTAGTTTCGCTCACAATTTTTAGGGATTTTCAAGAATCCTGAGCGGCACTGTATTGTAATGGGCAGGGCACATCAAGTACCATCAGCTGAACGTCCTGCTCGTCTCGTCCCTTATTTTCATAAAAAAAATTATATGAATGGTAAAAAGATGGCAACAATAAATAAATACTATAGATTAAAGTGAGCTAAGTTAATATATCTACGTTAATTATACACGAGGTTGTGGGCTGCAGCCCATGCCGCAGGTGAGGGCATACATCAGGCGAGTGTTGAATGAGCAAGTTGCTCAAGAGTTTCATACGCACTTTTCAACACACTTGCGAGAAATAAACATTGTTAACCATAGAGTAATAAATGCGATACAAACAAATTATGAAAATTTTTAGGGACACATTCAATTGAATTCAATTAAATTTTTGTGATAAGGCGTGTGGCTGCACCAGTCGTGCGCAAATTATTTCGCCAATGTCGAGTGGAATTGAAGAGACACGTTATTAACGGAAATTTTGTGTGAAATTTAATAATTTGGATAATTTATAAGTAGCAGGTTTTTTGAGTATTGCGTTATTTTATATGGTTAGTTTCTAGCCTAGAACAACACAATATTAAACAAAATATACTCTACATTACATATTTATAGCTTAATCTTATTATATTTCACATATTTATATAAAAAATTACAAAATGGACTAAATACAGAAGTTCAACGTTTTTTCGGTGGAAGAACGTCATAAAGGGGATGAAGAAGTTTGGGAGGGACACATTTATTATTTTCCAAAACTGTAAATTGATTAACAGCTGTATAAAACCTCTTTGGTCTTACAAAAAAAAACTGTATTACCTGATTAAATTGAAATGCTCTGTTTATTGTCATATAATTTGTAGTAATAATTTCACTTTGTAGGTAAGACTATTCTATTAAGCATTTAGAGTGTGTAAAATTATTATGCACACGGAACGTTATTACGAATTATATTATTAGAAAACATATTAGATTGGCCTATTATTATTATAATTTACGAGGTACTTTATCGGTAATATACTTTATCAACCCTGATTTCATTATTTCTAGTTTTCTTTAACTTATCGATATGTTTATTCACTTTCGTAAAACACTAGGTATTTTGACAGAAGTCAAATTTATGGTTAGAATTAGAGTTGAGACGTACTAGGCAAAATGCAATACTAGGTATGACGGTGACTGTGACTCAAAAGTAACAGCGACAAATACCTGTTACAAAATACTAGCTGTTATTTTAATACTATTTGTGATAATATACTAGCTACTGTAGTGAGGCGTATATTTTTCGTTGTTTGGTGTTACTTGTTAGCGCCATCTATACGTATTACATAGTACTTTCTCTTGTGGTAACTTCGAATTTCAAAAGTTCTGTTTAGGTAAAGCTGTACAGACCTATTAATTATTCTTATAGTTTTGATGTAATAAAAATAATCATTATAATTTCGTATTCATTATGTTTCAATACTACCTATGCTTAAACAGTGATCCTTACCTAGTACACAATAAAAATGTGCCCTTATCATACGAATAATTCAACAATAAAGTAGAAATAAACATCATAAAAATATATTATTCAGTAGGTACTATCAAATTACCAATATAGGTTTTTTCTTTCGAAGAGGTGAGCCGTATTTTCCTGCTCGTAGGCATAATATAACTGTGAATAAATACGACTACGAAAAATGATATCAGAGACAGGATCTTCCATTTGAAATTTACTTCAATATTTTAATTAGGTAGGTAACCTATCTAATCTTAACAATAGTATGTTAAATAAATGTACGAAAGTGATGTATCTATTATTTACAAATATGTCTAAAAGAAAAATATTCAGTAAGCAATAAAAGTAAACAGGGTTTTTCTTATCCCATATATTTTAAAAGAATAGTTGAAACATAAAATTTTTATTACCTATTGAATTAAAAATAATATAACAGACCTACAAATCACACAATTATAACTGTATCAAAATACTGTTAAAAAATACCTACTAAATACTCCTAATTATTTGTTCAATAACAGGTATTACTCAAATATCAGTTGCTACTAAATTACTAGCTGTTATTAAATACTTGTTCAGTAACAGTTGTTACTAAAATACTAGTTGTTATCAAATACTTGTTGTTACAAAATACTAGTTGTTACAAAATACTCCTAATATTTGTCAATGTTATTTTTGATATCCTGTCACAGTGACAACCGGTGATATTTTAATACCTGTTACAAATACCTGTGACGATAAATACGTCTCACCCCTAGTTAGAATTCATATTACCTCAAGTTTTTTTATGTTAATTTTTCGAATTGAAAAAATTCTGAGGTTGCCATAATCACTCTAAGAATATGAGATCAGCATACTTGTATTATGTTAAGTTATTATCAAAATATGATTTTTTATAACAATAAATAATACTTATTAAAATGGATGTTTTTTTGGATAGCAATATTAAACGTGTCGGTACGAATATTCAACCTCAAGCGCGGATCGTTATTAACAATGTTCTAACTTTTTTATCGGAATTAAAGGAAGATCCCGAAAAATTGAAAACTATTAACTTTAATCAAGCTCGTGACCTTACTGCCAAAATTTGTGGAGTCAGCTTGGAAATCATTGGGGATATCATACCCGAGTGCACTAATGAAGGAACAGTTTAAGATAATTATTTCACATTTGTCTTATGAAGTGTTTATAACATAATAATTAACAATAGATTTATTACACCATTACCTTAAAATAAATAAGGTTAATTGTGAACATTGAACCAATAATATTAATTAAAGTAAATAAGTTATTCTATGTATTTTCTATGAATGAGAAAATACCACCATGTTCATAAATCGTTCAAGTATAATTCTTACCTTAAGCAGGCAAGTTCTCAGGACAACATTAGATAGGAAACCAAACCAAGGCTTAATTAGTAACATTAGATCAAGAACTTATATACTTGGAATTGAGACATCTTGTGATGATACAGGCTGTGCAATACTAGATACCAATGGAAATGTAATATCAGAATCAATACATAACCAAAATTTGTTACATCTCCGTAATGGAGGTATCATCCCCGATGTTGCACAAGATTTACATAGAAGGTACATAGAACCTACTGTTACCAATACATTAAAAGAAGCAAATTTGACAATGAAAGAAATAAGTGCAATAGCTGTGACATTAGAACCGGGCTTGCCTCTTAGCCTTGCTATTGGGATGAAATATGCAAAACATTTGGCGAGAAAATTTGATAAACCAATAATTCCTATACATCACATGGAAGCACATGCTTTAGTGGCAAGAATGCAGCAACATATATCATTTCCGTTTTTAACATTGCTCATTTCTGGAGGTCATTGTTTACTTGCAGTTGTTGAAGATGTAAAAAAATTTAAACTACTAGGAAAAAGTATAGATTCAGCGCCAGGAGAATTATTTGACAAAGTTGCCAGAAGAATGAAATTAAGAAATTTATTTGAATATTCTAAAATATGTGGAGGTCAAGCTATTGAATTGGCGGCCGCTAAATCATTAAATCCGCACATATTTAAACTACCATTACCTCTTGTAGACTACAAAGATTGCAATTTTAGTTTTAATGGTCTTAAAACAGCAGCACTGCTACAGTTGCACAGAAAAGAAGAAGAGCATAGGATTGAAGGTGATCAGTTGATTCCGGAGTATAATGATTTGTGTGCGGGAGTTTTGATGGCTGTCACTAGACATTTAGTTCATAGAACTCAGAGAGCTATGGAATTTTGTAAGCAATATAAAATGATACCGGACGAGAATGCTCAACTAGTTGTTTCTGGTGGTGTTGCTTGCAATAATTATATATTTAAAAACTTATCAGTACTATGTGAGGAAATGAATTATAAAATATATAGACCAACACCAAAGCTATGTATGGATAATGGTATAATGATAGCATGGAATGGGGTTGAGAAATGGCGAAGAAGTCTCGATATCAACATGGCTACAGACTTACAATCACTTGATATTAGAGCAGATAGCCCTTTAGGAGAAAATTTAATACCACTTGTAGAAAAATCTAGAATACGTATAAAATTATTGAAAATTAAATTAGATTTATAACATTATTTTTATTTATATATTGTTACTATTTACCATCATGTTTGTTTTCTTTGTTGAAAAATAGATAGTTGCTGTATAATTTCCCTTTAATACAATGAATAAAATAATAATTCATAGGTATTTATGATATCTGCCTATTAATTATAGGCAGGTATCATAAATCTTTCTTCTAAGCTAAGCAGGTACCTATGTAGCATAGGAAATTATATCTTTGAAACTTATGTAGGTATAGGCCTATAATTTGATCCTATAATATTATATAAAACATATCGCAGATGTATGTTTAAAATAATATACTATTATTATGTAATGAAAATGAAAACTAATTCAAATAGGTAGAGCATGGCAATACTTCAAACCAGCCCATATTCTAGCGCTCTGCAAAGCGCAGGTCCGGCCACACATGGAGTATTGCTGTCATCTCTAGTCTGGGGCACCCCATTATCAGCTCGATTCATTTGACCGTGTGCAACGCAGAGCAGCTCGTATTGTTGGGTACCCAGTGCTCTGTGAACGGCTGGATCACTTGGTGTTGCGTACTGACGACACTTGATTGTGTGTCTTCTACCAAATTTATCACGGGGAGGTGTTCTGAATATCTGTTTCACCTGATTCCTGCCACCGAATTCCAGCATCGCACGACACGTGACAAATTAGGATATCATCCCCACCATCTGGATCTGTGGTGTTCTCCACAGTGTAGATTTCATGGAACTTTCTTCCACATACTACAAAGCTGTGGTGAATGTGCTTCCTTGTGCGGTGTTTCCGGGACGATACGACATGGGTACCTTCAAAAAAAAGCGCGTACACCTTCCTCAAAAGCCGGTAACGCTCCTGTGATTGATCTGGTATTGCAAGAGAATGTTGGCGGCGATGATCACTTAATACCACTTTTCCATAAAAAAAGTGAAGGAAATCAAATCGAATAACCTTTTGGTGATAATATTCATACATAAAATAAGGTGCAGTATCTTTATATATCGAATTATTGAACCCGGATAAAGTCGGGCGGTGTACCTATTACTGTTTTATAACAACATTTTTGTTAGCATCTTTCTTATAAATTATAAACTGACTGTTGGGTGCTCCAAACTAAAATCATTCGTATAAGTAAGCTTAAAATTCATTTATGCACCCAGCCATACGATACCTTTGTTGCATATTACCTATTTATATGTGCATAATGTTTATCTTACCGACGCAAGTTTTGAATTCTGAGCTCTCAGTTTAAGCACAGTGGTTCTAGCAACGCGTGTGAAATGTGTGTGTTAAGTATTTTTAAAATAATTTTGAACTTTCCAATCAAAGCAAAAGTGTTAGGATATTGTATTCGTGGCTATTGTTGCTCTAAAACACTGATTGATGACGCAAATACATTAGAATTTAAAGATATTCCGGGTCCAAGGAGTTATCCGATCATTGGTACTTTATACAAGTACTTGCCAGTTGTTGGTAGGTATAGCTATTTAAGTTGGTACTTAGTAGTTAATTTTATTTTATGGATGAGGTGTTGGCGACGTGAAGTTATCGCCATTCTCAATTGGCGTACATACGCGCTGTTTTTGAAGGTATCCATGTCGTATCGCTCCGGAAACAGCGCACAAGGAAGTTGATTTTTGAGTATTTGCAGTTTGAGTATTATTGTTGCATCACCTTGCATATAGTGTAACTGAAATGATTTGTGAGTGAGTGATTGTCACAATGAGTTTCATGCCACTTCTTATTAAAGCTCATCCCTCAAAGGCGGTGGGAATATTAAAAGAAAAGTCATTTCCTTGACTTCCTTGTTAGTGAAAATATAATAATAATTTGTAATATTAATTACAAGTTTCAGCAGAATTATCAAGTTGTAAGTAGAGGTATTTGACGAGTATTGCATGATATGTAGATTAGGTTTCGTCATGCTCGCTTAAATGTCACTGCTTGTGGCGGTGACATGGGACGGGTCGTCCCCTTCCCTACAATATGGTTGAGGGCGGCGATGGCTGGCACATGCGTCATGCTCGTGAACGGGCGCTGCTTGTGGTGGCAGGATGATCCTGTTGCCGGAGACTCGGTTTCAGATTCTTAAAAGTTATTATATATATGTATATTATTTATAATCGCTTATAAAATGCTCACAGAATACCTTTATTTATTTACGGTGTGTGTGGATGATGCAGCTACTGTACTCAATAACTTTTGTATTAATTTACATATTTTACTTTTTTGACTTACTCGTGTAAGGCATGCTTGCTTTTACATATTATATTGTAATTGAAATGATTTGTAAATCGATGGAAATGTAAATCTTGATATAAAAGAGTGGCAATGAGTGTCTTGCTACTTCTTCTCATTAGCTCAACCCTTTACGAAGTAGCGGTAGGGTAATACTAAGTATCCATTCCTACTCTGTGGTAATACGTACTAAAGGAGGTAGTGACATATTGGTGACATACGAGACGCGTCGTTGGTGTTCTGCGACGTGAGCGTGTGATTTGAACTAAATTATTAATCAGGCAATAGTCGTACGTCTTAAGAGGGGCGTAGTTCTCTGTCGGGATGTGGAGCCAGGAAAAGATCCAATGAAGATGGTATGTGGCTGTCCACGTCTGGGAGACGGGTGACTAAACTAATTGGGACAGGCCATACGCCAATACGCAATATTATGCACAGATCATCCTGCGCAGTAAGTGCGTGCAATATATACTTACTATAACACGTTTAAATCCCCCATGATTAAGATTTCATGGGATCTGTCCAAGCACGTCAACTGCAGATTTAACTCAGTCCAATAGAAAATCCGTTTCTGCTTTAGCACTATGGGCCCTGCAGAAACACGCGTAGACGCAGATGCAGTCTTCAAACTCTAATCGCAGTCATAGTAGACATGTCTCTACCGTAAAATTGATGAGACGACATATATCCTACCTAATGAATACAGATACCCCGGTATAAGGCAAGAAATTATGTTTTCGGGGTATGTAAAACATGCTGTATTGCTCGGTAGAAATATCTATGTCGCCGTAAGGAATTACAAGGTCGACTGCGCCATCCCAAATTGGTGCTGGATGAAGTTTACGTTGGAGTGGATTCCCCTAATGTTGCAAAAGTTCATGTTAAGTATGGAGCAGGGTGTATAAAAACTTGTATAAAAGGTTTGATTTAAATCCATGGTATAATGAAAGCCATGGTTAAAGTGTAGAAGGGAGATAGTCATGATTGTATTTGTATGTGCATATTAATGTTGTTTTTAATTATTAATGATTGGTATCTGCAACTGACAATATACTAGCGAAAAGACAAATAAATCGTGCTGGAGAAAAGAACATCTCTAAGGGAGCTAAGATAGAAAAGGAGAGCGAATCTATTGCGCCTAACTACCGATTTTCATTGTCAAGTCGCAAACAGTTTACCAGTCGGTGGCACTTTTGCACAGGATGCCAGCTAGTTTATGGGTACTACCACGGCGCCTATTTCTGCCGTGAAGCAGTAATGTATAAGCATTACTGTTTCGGTCTTAGGGCGCCGTAGCTAGTGAAATTACTGGGCAATTGAGACTTAACATCTTATGTCTCAAGGTGACGAGCGTAGTTGTAGTGCCGCTCAGAAGTTATGGGTTTTTCAAGAATTCTCAGCGGCACTACATTGTAATGGGCGGACAATTACCATTAGATGAACGTCCTTCTCTCTCGTCCCTTAAAAAATAGTCAACCACGTGCAGGGCCGGATTTAAACTTAATGCCGCCCCTGGGCACCGGAAAAAAAATCCGCCCCAATAATTTTACTTAAACTTATAGTTTATATATATTATTTTTCAAAACTAAAATAACTGATTTGTTGCAGAAAATTTATCAAAACAAATACTAATTAATTTTTTTGTAATAAATAAAATAAAAAAATCGATTATTATTTTAAATCTCCAAGGGAATAAATTGATTAAATCGTTTTTATTTTTAATTTTTACTAAACGTGCCAAAATTATAATTTACAAATAATGGATAAATTGAATTTCTTGAATTACTAATTTAACCAGAAATTATTAATTAACAGAATTAATTAATTATATTGAGCAACATTGATAATAAGACTATCAAAAAATTAATTTCACTTTCAAAATTTTGCCGCCCTAAAAAATTTGCTGCCCTGGGCACTTGCCCCAACTGCCCCTATTGTAAATCCACCGCTGACCACGTGGGACAATTGCTCCTTAGTAATTAGAATATAAAAGTACTAGCTAAACAGTAATGTTAGGGAGACACCGCCTTTTATAGATATCTCCACCCTCTCCTCCTGTTAGTTTCTACAATAGATTAATAAGATTGGAACATCTTTTTAGGGGACTACGATGCTGAAGCTCTGGACAAGACCTCATGGTTGAACTGGCATCGGTATGGCGGCCTGGTGAGGGAGTGTCCAGGTGTGAACTTGCTTCACATCTATGAGCCAGATGTGATGGAGGCGATGTTCCGACGCTGCGACCGGTACCCTGCGAGGAGAAGCCATGTGGCGATGCTACACTACCGTCTTAGTAAGCCACAAGTGTACAACACTGGTGGTCTTCTGTCTACGTAATATATACATATTTTTCTTTTAAATGATGCCGTTGCTTAGGACAATTAAAATAGAGTCACGGAATTGCTCTAATAAGCTACAAATATAGACATGAAGTATAGTCTTCTCGCTAAGCCCGAGAATCTGACGCCTGCAGGCGTGGGGGAGTTGCTGTCCAGAGACTAGCACATGGGGGCAAGCCATTATTTAGTCCTTCTTACGTGCACTTCCATACTGAGTCGATGGAATCGAAGCACTCAATGCTGACCGCGAGGTATTTCACAATTGTCGTCCATTAAACTGAATTATTATTAGTCAATTCAATTACAAAATACAGGCATTATCTGGCTAATTAAGTTTTTCTCTTACCAAATATGTTTTATTTGATAATTTGTAATTTTATATGTTCCTTTCTTTGTCGCATTAGGTTAAGTCAAACTAGCAATGATAGATGTAGTGTTGTTATATCAAATTTATTTAATCAAAACAAATCTTATAAATATATTTACAATACTAGGACTACATAAAATTAAAACTATCATTACGTGGAAGCGTACTAAGAATACTGGCAGCATTACTGCGTTGGATAGCAAGGCTGATCCGTTGACCGAAATAGCTGCCAGCGCTTGGGTTTCCAGTAGCCTTATTGAGGCGCGATGATAGTATTTTGAACATTCTCCGCGCCTCTGGGCCCCACAGGCCAAGTGTCTCGACATCAAATGGCACAAAGATGTATGACTCACTGAGACCAACTGACTGTGTCTTCGGCAGTCGAAGCAGCAGCCCCAGCACCAACTGACGTAACCTGGATATGAGAAGCAGCCAGAGTGTCGACGCAAGTAGCGTCCCACACCAGCGCCCTTCCCCGTGCCCAAGCCACCAGCGTCATTCCATCAGGACGCTTGCCATCGCGGCGGGTAATACCATTTGGCTCTAAAACAGCTGGTATATTAAGAGCGGCAAATGCCCTGCGGATGACTTCATTAATGCTGGCGTGACGACTGATACGGCCTGCCGATTTTAGGCAGCATAACCCGTGGCGTCCAAGAGCATCTACCTGAACGCCACATCTACGAGGGGAGGTCAAAAAGTTCGCGGAATGACTGGGAAAAAAGATGAAATGATACATTATGTTATTTTTCCTTTTCAATATATTCCCCCTTAACACGAATACATTTTTGGGATCTGGCATATAACTTATTAATACCGTCGAAAAAATAGGTTTTGTCTTGGGCGTCAAAATACGCCGAAATCGCCGACTTGACTTCATCATCGTCTCTAAATTTTTTTCCACGCAGCTCTTTCTTCATCTTTGGGAATAAATAAAAATCGCTAGGGGCCAGGTCTGGACTGTAGGGTGGATGGCGTAGTTGTTCAAAACCGCATCGATGAATGGCAGCCGTCGCAACATGACTCGTGTGAACGGGCGCGTTGTCGTGCAAAAGGAGTACACCTTTTGTCAGTTTTCCTCTTCTTTTTTCTTTAATAGCTTCTTTTAATCGGTCCAATAGGGAAGCGTAGTACTCTCCCGTTATAGAAACACCACGTTCTTTATAATCGATCAAAAGAATACCTTCAGTATCCCAAAAAATAGTCGCCATGATCTTTCCGGCCGATTGCGACACTTTAAATTTTTTTGGGGGTGGTGTGCCTTTTTTGTGCCACTGCATCGACTCCTGCTTTGACTCAGGCTCATAGTGGTGAACCCAAGTTTCATCACCGGTTACAATTCGGGCCATAATTTCTTCCCTAACTTCTCCACAGCGGTCCAAATACTCGCGGGAACAGTTGACGCGCTCACGTTTTTGCAGCGGCGTGAGCATTCTCGGGACCCACCTTGAACACACTTTACTCATGCCAAGATGTTGATGAAGAATATTTAAAATTGTGGTTTCTGATACTCCAACTGATGCTGCAAGTTGTTTCTTCTTCAACCTTCCGTCTTCCAATACAAGTTTTTCAACTTTTTCAATGATTTCCGGCGTAGTGGCCTCAATGGGCCGTCCAGGTCGAGGATCATCTTCAATTGACTCCCTTCCTTGCTTGAAAAGGCCGTGCCATTTGTAAATCATGGTTTGACCAGGAGCAGAGTCTCCGTAAACAGCTAACATCTCTTGCAAAATAGTTTGAGGCGTTTTTCCTTGTTTGGTGAGGAACTTTACGACGGCGCGATGTTCAATTTTCTCCATAGTGGCTAGTTTGTTCCCGATTTACTTGTTCACTCGTTTGTAACTCGAAAGCTAATGACCCAATTAGGCTAGAAATTGGCATATATAGTAATTATGAGTTACTCAAGTAGCGGCTACCTGGAGGAGCGACCTCACCCCCGCCAACCCCGCCATTCCGCGAACTTTTTGACCGCCCCTCGTACATTGATGTGGTTCATTCAGTTTTATACCTAGCCGGAGTGATACGCATATTGACAATGTCACATTGTCAAGTAGCGTTCCAATCGGCGCAGAAGGCAAGGCTTGTAACCAAAAGCCCGACTCATTTTGTGTCACGGCCAAAAGACGAGCACGCTCTGTTATGTCAGTAGATGAGATAAAAAGATCATCAAAGGCTGACTTACAAAGAAGTGCGTCCCATGCTTTTTGACACTTTAAATCGTCTGGAAAATTTTGAATGTTTGCAATATTTAGCCAAGCATTGTTAGCTTCTTTCAAATACACAATCTCTGAGTTACCTGGTGCATGATTTACAATTCTAGTAACCAAAGGCTAGCACTATGAACTGAAGATAGAAATGCTGGTAAGGCAACGCCCGAAACTTTGTGAGTACCCAAACCACCAAACCGTATCGGTAAAGAGGCTCGAGACCATGCACGATCTGTAAACGCGCAATTCAAAACGGTTTCTAAAATATTTTTAAGTGAAATATCAATCACATGAAGCAAAATTGGAAATTTCCATAACGGGCTAGACCTTAAGAGGTACATAAATTTTGGAACAAATAAACAAGACCGAATAATAGTTAAGGCCATATGAGAATAAATTTTCAATAATCTCTCAGCAAACGTTATTAAATTTTTTAATGTGATCGTTTAAGATCGTTGGAATTGAAACAGGAAATAATGGAGCTCCAAGAAGGTGAAGTGAATTCTTATCCAAAACTTTAATATTGGGGGCCGGGCATTAAATATCAACCCGGTTTGAAATTTGGAAATTTTCGCCGATAAAAAGCTCGCATTTCGAAAAATTTAACTCAAGGCCGATTAAGCTAAAACTTTCTATTACAACTTTCAAATCATCTAAATCAGAGTCCACTTCACCACCCAAAGTACAATCATCCAAGTACCAAACATTAAATTTTGATTTTAGTTTTGTTATGGCGGAATGGCAAGGCTAAATATTGCTGGACCAAGAGGGTCGCCTTGCTGACAGCCAACGGAAGACCAAATATTATGATTATTTTGATATGATGATTTTTGAATAATAATTTGGATGGTTTACTATAACATTGCCAAATATAATGATAGATTGAAGGAATTGAATTTTTAACTTCTCTCAGCAGAGCTCCCCTATCAACAGAGTTAAAAGCATTTTTCACATCTAATTTTAGAAAGACACCACCAAAGTTCCTCTCTAAAAAAGTTCGCGCAGCGTGGACTGCAGCTTTGCAACCACTTTTGCAGCCGAAACCCAACTGAGTTGGAATGAATTTAGTTGATAGGAAAGGAGAAATATGTTTACAACAAATTTTAGAAACAAGGCGTCGAAATGTACAGCCCACGGCTATAGGACGAATACCACCATCTTTTTTCTTAAGAGCACATATATTCGCACCATATAAAATTTCGGAAATTTCGGTACTAACTTTTCCAGAAAGCATGAGATTTACTAAGAGAACAATGTCCTCAAGCAACGCTCTACCCGCATCCCCTGTGGAAGGACATATAAGGTGGGGTGTCAGTCCATCGGGGCCGCCGGCAGAACCAGTCTTAAAAGACATTATTGCTTTTAGTACATCACCATCATTAGCCCGTAGATGATTATCGGAAAAAGATGGTTCCGGAATAACACAATTAGCATCTGCTGATGGGTGTTTACTTTGTAAAGCCAAAAGTGTTTCATTTGAATCGGGTGCCAGGATATCATTTGAAAAAAGCATAGATGCAGCACCTTTCACGTCACCGTCATTAACTTTCTGTTCTACTTTTCGAAAAATGTTGAACTTTGAATTTTGGTAACTATTTAAAATATTGCCAAAGATATTTGGGTCAGAACAATTTGATTTTATTTTCTGTGTGAGTGGTCATCTTTTTTAGCATGTAAAGTTAAATATGCGAACATGAACAAATGCTCCCAACTATCTTTTGAATTTTGGTTTACTGTAGATTGAATGACTTTGGAGAGTGCAGTTGCAACAGTAATGCGAGCCCCTTTTGGAATTCGCTTTACTATTGGAAACGAATTCTTTAATTTTTCTAATAATTCCGAAAAATTTGTTGTAACATGATATGCGTTATTTGTCGAGGGCAAGGTGCTATGATGTATATCCGAAACTAACGCGGAACTGTGCTTTTTACCGGTGTGAATTTTTAAGCCTCTTGCACTTATAACGTGTAGGAGAGCATAGGTCACATTTCACAAGATCACTGGCTTGGCTACAAACATTGTTTATGTTTGATTATTATCACTCATTAATTCACTATTCACTATTGGTCCATTTAACAATCACTTCACACACAAGCTCAGCTATTGGTCCGCGAATGACACAAACTGCGCGTTGCTATGTGCAGAAGACAAATCTGAAAACAATAAATACCTTAGCAACTATATTAACAGGACAAAAATACTTAGGAAATATACTATCCTAAAACATTGTGATGGGTAGCCACACCGACACACCAACACTTGTACCGATGCAGCACCACTTTCTGAGGCTGGGACAGCAAGCGCTGATTTGCAGCAAAAATAATCTGAAACAGAATTAAAATATGGATCAGTAGTATGTTCGGCGTGACAGCTCAATGACATCATATGATATCATATCATCATGTTATATAATAAACTAGCTGACCCGGCAAACGTTGTTTTGCCATATAAAGTATAATTCACGCGATAGTTTTATAAGTAATAAAATATTGCCTATATTATAGCCTGTACATCATTTTGTTCTATTGTCACTAGTTTTTGCAGCGCACGCAAAAATAGGTTTTCGATTTTACACCTTGTGTTACAAAATAGCAATTTTATTACGGATCCCTAATTTTGAAAAAATAGCCTATAGCCTTCCTCGATAAATGGACTACCCAACACTGAAAGAATCATTCAAATCGGACCAGTATTACCATAGATTAGCGCGTTCAAACAAACACTGCAGCTTTATATATTATAGTATAGATAAAACTGCAACCTTTACTAACCTGTTAGCACCATCTCAGTTACCAGCGCCTGCCTTTTCCCCCACGTTTTTAGAAAGCCATTTTTGCTCTATTCCACGAGGTTTAGTCGACGCAGCATCTTCAACACTTCAAGTTGAGCGACGAGTTATAACCAAGGAGTCATTCCTTGTTCCGTAAAATACCAAAGAAGCCGTCGCGTCGGTTCAAGCGGAATATCATTAGTGTATTTTGCGTACAGCAGGGAGTAATTTATAGACCTATATTTAACTGGGCAGCCAGGAGAGTGATGTGCTGATAGGTCTTCACCATTGTAATGACCTTGCCCTGTAATTGGGGCTCATGCTGACGAGGCCCTTCTCTAGATACCAGGAAAGTGTTATGTGTGCAGATGCAGTTTGCCGTGGCAGGGTTACCATTCACTCCCGGGGCAATTTAGGCTTTGGTGACCTGTGTCTCAACTGCTTCCACATGCTTCACGGTGCCACGTTGTCGTAGGTAATTTGGCTCGATTAGGTATTCGGAGAAGCCATCAGAGATATAAGTTATAGTCGTGAATTGCCAGAGGACTCGCCGGCAGTTTAGTGTTAAGCACCGGGCACATATTATTTATTTCGTGTGAATTCGAATATTTTTTTTTGTTATTGTAGTTTTGTTCGTTTCTTTCTCCTGTTTTTCGTAAGATTAGTGGGAAAAGTTACAGATAAGTCATAAATTATTTAATATTTTCTAATTACGACAGCCTGTTGACGTCACCCGGATCTTAATTAGGCCCATATTCCCGAAGGAGTCTTAATAAGTAATCCTTGATCATACGATTAATACGGACCTTCGTAAAAGTTACAATTCGCGGGGATTGTTTATTGTGAGTACTATGAGCCTGACTGTTTTAAACTTTTAGTTTTAATGAATAAATGCATCGAACTTAATTCACTGCCAATATCAGAATGTAACGCAGAATCAATCTCATATGGCTAAACCATTTTATTTCGAGTATGTAGTGGATATGTTATTTTTTTTATGAAAATAAGAGACCAGATGAGCATTTCATTCAACTGATGGTAATTGGCACGCCCTGTCTATTACAAAAACCCAAAAATTTTCTGAGCGGCACTACAATTGCGCCCGTCACCTTGATACCTAAGATGTTAAGTCTCATTTTCCCAGTAATCTCACTAGCTATGGCGCCCTTCAGTCGGATACACAGTAATGCTTGCACTTTACTTCTTCACGGCAGTAGACAATACGTATTACGTTCATATTACAAATTCATCTTACACTACATAAATTTTAATTTATTGTACAACGTGATGATTACTAACATTATCTAACGCGATATGACCATTATTCAAAATCATTCGATATAATGCGTGCTGTGTGTAGTTAAAGTATGCAGTACGCGGGTGTAAATCTGTGTTTGGCCTGCGATAGACAGTAGAAATAGACACAATAATTGTATAACTAAGAGTTTATAAATATTTAACTTACGTTTATTTAAATTGAGTGATTTTTCCATTGACGTACTATAAACAGCGAAACTCGCAATCACGCTCAAAAATTTTCTGAAACAAAACTCTGCCGACGGGTCTATTAGGCGGGACACACGGGCTCTTAAGGCGAAGAGTAAACAGAAAACACGCAAACATGGTGTTTTTAGACAAGTTTTGTGGAGAAAGTATAGCATTTCGAGCTACGAACACTACTTAATCCTGTTACACTTCTTCCTTAAGTTTTATTTGTAGGCTGCTAATGCTTGCTGTTGGTTATAGTTAACACTACCGAGCCTTTTTGAACTACCACATTTCTTTGAAGTTAAACAAGTTTTTTGGCATGGCGTGACGCATTTTTTTGGTACTTCTCTCAGAAAAGTTATTCTTATAGCTTGTACTTTTTTGTGTAGGTTCATTTATTCAGATTAGTAGTGAATAACGAGGATTGAAAGCATACATACTGTTTTCCACGCAAGAATTTTGAAAATATTGGCTTTGTTAAATAGATGGCGGGCCGGCAGCCGTGAACTCATCGCTCAAGGGCGCTGGCAATTAGTGTCGCCTTAAGATAGTTTCCCCGAGACCAAGACGTTTGAAACAACGACGAAATAGTGTGAAAACTCGCTTGTACTTAAAACCATGAAAACTGAAAATTTCAAAAGATCATTAGTTTACTTATCTGTGTCTTTTACATATATTTTTTAAATTATTGTTTCAGAAATGGCCCTGAATGGTGGAGACTTAGAAGTGCATTCCAAAAACATTTTTCTGGTCCTCAAAATGCAAAATTACATGTCAACACTATGGACGATGTAGTAACAGAATTTATTGATTGGATTAAAAATAACAATCTAACAGTTGTTCATAATTTTCTGCCGCTTTTGAATCGGCTTAACCTCGAAGGTAAGAATTATTATTAATTACTTTGGGATACGGCGAAGACAACAGTGTTATAGTTATAGTTAATTTTATACATCATTTAAGACGGTGAAATGTTATGTTTTGGGCAATAGAGATGGTGATATATTCTGAATTAAAAGAGTATGTATTTATTATTAGAAAACCGAATTTTTTTATTACCTACTAGCTGACCCTGCAAACGTGGTATTGCCATATAAAGTAATAATAAAAAAATCAATAGTTACAATTTTTGTGGTATAAAAATAGATGACAACCGAGTCTCCAACCTACCAAATATTATATCGTACATAAAATCTACCAACTATAGGTAGTTAAAATTAAGTTTGTTTTTTACCTTCAGAGAAAGTTAGTAAGATGTGCTTAGTGATTCGTTAAAGATTCTTATAAGTTATTTGTTTAAAACTATTTTTTTAATTTGATTTCTGAACGACGGGGGACAGATCAGAGGAAAAACAAATTTGTTGTTTTTATTTAATTCCGAGCATTTTCATATTTATTCACCTTTTAAATCTTCTCTGGACTTCCACAAATAATTCAAGATCAAAATTAGCCAAATCGGTCCAGCCGTTCTCGAGTTTTAGCGAGACTAACGAACAGCAATTCATTTATATATATAGATTATTTAATGTACCGCACCTCAAACGACAAAAACGAAACCCCTATTTTTGTCCGACTTTGTTGACCGTCCCTCGGTCTGTCTGTCAAGACCCTTTATCTGGAGTTGAATCTAAAACGATATACAACAGTCTCTTAAAGCTGTAAAAAAAAATCAAAGTTCTAGGTCAACGCAAAAAGATTTTTTTAACAAAAAAACAACCGACTTCAAAAACACTACTCCAAAACAATAGATGCACACTAAAAAGTATAAATAAATTGCGTTTTTTATACAATCTAATTAATTAATCTAAATCTAGTTACGATTATTGTTATTTTTGAAATCGGTGTGCTTCCGCAGCGACCCGCTCTCGCCTCTCGCCTCCTCGACTAAAGCACATCTCACCTATAACTATGTATGTAGTAACAAACCTATCTTGGATGACACCGACTCCATAAATTACAATAATTGTAAGCAGAATTAGATTAATTAATTTAATAAAATAATAATTAATTTATTAATAAAAAAAAAATATTTAATGATTTTTTACACTAACTAACAATTTGTCTAAATATGTGTAGATATACAAAAATTTTCAATGCTCAACACTCTCAATGGGAATCTATACGATATGCTCAGGTCTACAGACTCTTAAAGCTGTAAAAAATCAAACTTCTAAGTTATCGTAAAAACAGATACGACCGTTTACGCCGCTAGAAACTATGTATATTTCGACACTCTCAATGGGAATCAATATTTATAGGGTATTTTCCGTTGACCTAGAACTATGAAATTTGGTAAGTAATACCACAGAGTAGGGATGGATAGTATGTATCTAATAATTAATACCGTCTTAGGATTAGCACGCACTGCGATTAAAGGCGAGCGGTTTAGAAATAGCTGAAAACGCAAAACCGCATACAACCTCGCACTGCGATTGGCGGTTTGCTTAATTTTATTCCAGTATCACCGTGGATATCTGTCAAGCAGCATGTGTTGCGGCTTTGGTTTTCAAAATAGAAAAAAGAAAACGAAAGCAGCGCCGCCATACGTACTGGGTATAGCCATTACCAGATCAAAGACATTTTGAAAGGATATTTTTGCAAAATGTACAACGACGTACGGCAGCATCCCGATAAGTTTATTAATTACTACAGAATCTACAATATAATAAAGACACTGCACTTCGTAAGGCAATATCACCTAAAGATCTATCCTCTGCGCTCCTCCAGCGAATGCGGTTAACCGCCGTGCGTGCGCCACCATACTAATACTATGTGGGCACGAAAAAAACGCGCTTTTACAAACCGCCATCAAAATGTAGCAAGTTTCGTTTTTAAAATCAGTCATTGAAAAAAGTCGTTAATGCGTGCGCTTGTATAGAAAGCTATATGTTAATTTAATTTGCGTTTTCAGACTTACGTTTAAAAGCATGCGTTTAATCGCAGTGCGTGCTAAGCCTTATACTAGAAGTATAGGGAACATGAAAACTACGCATTTGCAATTACTTAAAACCAAAATAAAATTTAGAACACTACTTACATACACATAACATAATACATATTTTAAAGGTAAATCTTAAATTTCATTGTTACCTAAGTAGGTATTTCTTGTAATAGTTGTCAGTTCAAGCGTTTATAAAATTAAAATAAAATATTTAAAAATATGACATTTTATATTTTTTCCTGTTTAATTGTTTGCATATTTTGGCCCTTTTTATGGATTTTCGTGCATATTTTGCCTATTTTACTTTCATATTTGCATGCATATTTTAGGTATTTTAATTTCAATGTATTAGGACTCTTTAAGATTTTATTATTAATATTTTACCGTAGTTAAGTTAGTTAATGGTTAGGTTGTGATTTATTCATAATTCATTGTCAGCATTAATTGTATCCTTTATGGTTTTATCGTAAATATGAAGTGAAAGTTTTGCTCCCGGAATAATATTAATAAGTTTTGGCCTTACAAATAAACTTGGTATAAAGTTATAACTGATGATGAACAAAGAAAATGCAAAATGTTTACACTATCGTTGACAACACTGTCATAACAATGATAATTCTGAAGTTTTCCTAATGACAAGCTGCCTTGCAAATAAACGCGGGAAACGTTAAACGTCCGAACAAACCATGCGTAAGCAAAATGTCTATTTGTAAACATTTTTCATATTCTTGGTTTATGGTTAGTTATAACTTTATGCCAATTTTATTTGTAAGGCCGAAAGATTTTAGTTAAATTGCGTATAGGTACATAATTATTAAAATATTATTTCAGTCTGTAATTAATTTATTAATTTTGCTTCAGCAATCGGAGCTATAGCTTTCAACGAGCGCTTCAACAGCTTTTCTGCAAGTGAGATGGACGTGACGTCACGAAGTAGTAAAATAGTTGATGCGGCATTTGGTTCTAACAGTGGAATAATGAAATTGGACAAAGGGATTATGTGGAGATTTATCAAAACACCTCTGTATAACAAACTTGCGCAATCACAGGGATATTTGGAGAAGTAAGTGTGTATCATGTGACTGGGACTTATAATTATTTTAATTAGGCAAAGTAAATAGTTAAATATTAATCCCCTTATTCATAATAGTCTGCTAACTAAAAAGCATTGCTAATTCTCACTCTGTCTTCTTCTATTGACCTAAGTCAGAATGAGAAAAAACACTACATAGCGGCTGTTTAAAGATAGCGGACTGTATGAAACGAAAATATAGACTTATGAAGAAATATTGGAAGTAACAACTAATCATAACGAGTAACAGCATTCACTCATCGACTTGTTTCTCATTGGTAATGGTGGGTTAACGTTTACGGAACAGTTTCTCATACTGATAAAATGAATCTTTAAAAATTCAGCTATTTCTTTAAAATGTGGTGACTGAGTGAAGCTTTTGTGCTACTCCTCTTTATTCTGTTATCCAGCATCACTTCTTGCTTGTAGGAATTTAATATAAAATAAACATTCGCTTGTAGGTATCTCTCAAAAAATTACTATTATTTTTGGCTAAAGAATTCTTTTAAACTATAAAAGCATTTATCTATTAGCCATAATTTTAATTTTTTATGCATTAATGTTTTAGGCATTTCTCTGATATTCTTTGGAAGGTGGTTAAAGACCCTAATACACATAACATTTGCGTTATTTTGATGAAGCGCTGTTCTACAGTTGGATCTTTGTCTAATCTTTTTAACCGCGTATGCTGCAGAAATAAGTCTGTTCGCCAATGCTTCAATATGGGAGCCCCGTTGTAATTTGGAATTCAGAGTAATGCCAAGAAATATAGCAGATTCCACCGGTTCAATCACCTCTCCGTTTAACAAAATACTTGCATCTACATTTTCGACATTTGGTACTGTAAATTTTATATATTTCGATTTCTTGCTATTTAACAATAGGTTATTAGAGCTAAACCAGTACACGATGTCAGAGAAAATATCGTTCACTTCGTCATACATAACTTGGTTTCTTTTCACTTTGAAAATTAGTGAAGTGTCGTCCGCAAATAATACTACTGTATGTTTATTTTCTATAAGGTTCGGAAGATCATTTATATAGATAAAGAAGAGGAACGGTCCGAGAATAGACCCTTGTGGAACCCCTCTACTGAGTCCCAGGAGATCTCCTGACATTCACGTCCACCTTCTGAATTCTATTGTTTAGATATGAAATCAGAAGATCGAGCGCAGTTCCTTTTATGACATAGTGACATAGGTTCCTAACCATCATAAATGTTGAACACAATCAAAAACCACAGATAGATAGATACCACATTAGATAAATCACAGAAGATGCCAAGTGCATTCTGCGATTCCTCCCAGGCATCAAAAATATTCTTGATCAGCTCAACACCTGCATCCGTTGTTGAACGTCCAGTCCGTAAAGCCAAATTGTAACTTATGAGAGTTAAAGTAAGTAAGCATTTGGCTTAAAAGAATTTTTTCAAAAATTTTACTAAGGGTCGGCAAAACTGACACAGAAGGTCAAAAGAGTCGACGATAACAGGACGATAGCTATAATATACAGTACCACATCAGCAACAGAGTCAGCAGCGGCATCTGCATCATTCAGTGAAAAGCGAATCTGGCGGACGTTATAATCGCTAAGAATCAGTAAGATGTTACCTTTAAGGAGTTCTGGTGAAATCTGTGATTATTTTCGTCATCACTTTCATTTCACCAAATGATATTTCTTACAAAATATTTATATTTAGTCCATTAATTCTAGCAGTGATCACTTAACACCAGATGACCCGTACGCTCGCTTGTCCTCTTTTTCCATAAATTTCCTAATATATTGAATTTGGGTTGAGCAGGCAACTGCAATGTAGACCCCATAGATGGCGCCACAATATGTGTGTATGAACTATACTTTTTCTAAATTTTCAGAGTAGCGGCAGACATTTTGCATAGAAAAATAAACTTTTTTGAGGACGGACTGTCTGATCTAAACGATAACTCTCTGTTATCCTCATTTAAAAACCTTCCAAATGTTGATCTCAAGGACATCACTGGAATGATGGTCGATATTTTAATGGCTAGTATTGACACGGTAGGTTATAGAACTTTAATATATTCCTTTTACTTAACCCTAGAAAGATAACTTATGCCGCACACAGGCGCGGGAATACTATTTTTTTTTATGAACAACAATTTTTTTAAATGAAATTATGGGACGAGCAGGACGTTCAGTTGATGGTATTTGATACGCCCAGCCCATTTTAATGCAGTGCCACTCAGGATTTTTGAAAAACACAAAAATTCTGAGCGGCAATACAATAGCGCTCGTCTCCTCGAGACATAAGATGTTAAGTCTCATTTGCCAAGTAATATCTCTAGCTACGGCGTCTTTCAGACCGAAACATAATAATGTTTACACATTACTGCTTCACGGCTGAAATAGGCGCTGTTGTGGTACCCATAATCTAGCTGGCATCTTGTGCAAAGGAGCCTCCCACTGCTGTATTATACTCCGAAACTCCGATTTTGTTTGAAAAAAGATTTTATTCCTGAAAAGGCTGTTGATTTTAGTTATATTTTAGTGTAGGTCTCTCATTTATTATCATTGAAATACAAAATTATAAAAAATATGTTTTAAGTTTTAAATATACCTTTTGATATAATACAGCTTATTTTCGGCTGTAGGTTATGTTAAACGTATGCCAAGTTATGGTTATCTTTGGAGGATTAATACTGTTTAAATATAGTCCTCTATATAACAGATAAGTGATTTTGAATGAAATTACTTCACAGATTGCTTCTTCTAATCGAATTCCCCTCCGTATATTACAAAAAAATTGATCCGATGTTTTTAAAATTTAATAACTAAGGTAGTGTTAGGGGCTCCTTCATAAGTCTTGGTATTAGATTTTCAAATATAATACCAAATAGTATACCAGGATCACTGAACACAAATTTAAGAAATATATTAAAGGTTCTTTGACAAAAAAGGCTAACAATAGTACAGTCGATTATACATATACACACTTGTCATACAATGACTCGTTAAGGGCAGCTTGAGACATTTTTGGCCCAAAAGTGATATCGAAAAGAGGGGACATTAACTGGCCGCCTCGTAGCCCGGATCTATCACCAATGGATTTCTTTCTTTGGGGATATCTTAAGGCTAAAGTTTACGACACCAATCCAGTAACTCTTGACGAATTAAAGGATCGTATTCGCACAGAAATCCAAAACATCTCAACAGAAACATGTAAAGCTGTTATCGAAAATTTCCACTCTGAATTGCTGCAATGCCAGAATAATGAATCCTGCATATGGATGATGTGATTTTTAAGAAATAAATTTCCCTTTTGTTTACTTTCGAAAATGTATGATCTACTGTAATTATTTTTTTTAATCATCATTCCAATTATAAACGGACTTTTGGTCCATCCTGTATAATCGATGTATCTAGAATAATGATGCAAGATTCTTATCTTGTTCTGCGCAATTAGGTACAATTGCTTAATATTATATATATTATATTTAGTAGTCTTTGTTGTTGATGATTTCAAAGATGGTTCTGGGAGTTTCTTATTAGTTCTTCTCTCCGTGTCAAAGCCCCATCACGAACTGATGTAGCTTCATGAGGTTTATCAAGTGTTGTTGCAAAATGTTATTTTTGTATGAAAATAATGGACGAGACGAGCAGGACGTTCAGCTGATGGTAATTGATTCGCCCTTCCCATTTTTTGAGAGGTACCTACAAACTAATGTTTATTTTATATTATATCATTGAATTAAAGCTATGTAATGTGTATTAAGAACGTATAAGTATAAATTAAATATGATATTCCAATATTGACAATCAAATATTTGTATGCCGATATATTGGCGAATTGTGCTGTACACCAATTAATTGTTAACAACTATGTTACCACGATTCATACAAATAAATCATTTCATTTCATTTCATTTCATTTCATTTCATTTCATTTCATTTCATTACAATGCAGTGCCGTGCAGTATATTGTAACCCAAAACTGAACGGCACAACAACGGCGCTCGTCACCTTGAGACATAAGATGTTAAGTCTCATTTGCCCAGTAATTTCACTAGCTACGGCGCCCTTTTGACCGAAACACAGTAATTTTCACACATTACTGCTTCACGGCAGAAATAGGCTCCGTTGTGGTACCCATAGTCTAGCCGGTATCCTGTGCAAAGGAGCCTCGCACAAGTTGTTATGCGATTGGTTATGGATAAATAATAATAAATATATTTATATTATATTCTAAATGAATTTAACATAAAATATGGATTTATTAAAACTAATTTTATACTCTATTACAGACTGCCTACACCATTAGTTTTGTCCTGTACCATTTATGTCGGAATCCTGAATGCCAAGAAAACTTATATGAAGAACTGCTAATGTTACTTCCTGATAGTAAATGTAAGATAACCATGGATACACTTTCTAAGGCGACATACCTAAAAGCCTGTGTAAAAGAGAGTTTGAGATTAAATCCTGTTGCAATTGGAGTGGGGAGAGTGATGCAAAGTGATATTATTTTGAAAGGATATAAGATTCCTAAAGATGTAAGTAAGATTGAAGGAACTTTAATTGTTTAAACTTTCAATTTATCAATTGGTAAAAAAAAGAATTTACCAGTGGCAGGCTCCTTTGCACAGGATGCCGGCTAGATTATGGGTATCAACGGCGCCTATTTCTGCCGTGAAGCAGAAGTAAATGTGTGTCGGTCTGAAGGGCGCCATAGCTAGTGAAACTACTGAGCAAATGAGACTTAACATCCTATGTCTCAAGGTGACGAGCGCAATTGTAGTGCCACTCAGAATTTTTGGGCTTTCAAGAATCCTGAGTGGCACTGCATTGTAATGGGCAGGTCGTATCAATTACCATTAGCTGAACATGCTGCTCGTCTCGTCCCTTATTTTGCATAAAAAAAAGCATTTGTGGTTTAGTTCTTCTGATAGAAAATGTCAACACAACAACTCAATCATATAAAGCTTGAAATCCAGTATAAGATCTTAGATCATACGTGAGTGTCGAAAAAAATTGAGATTGACAGTTAACCTCTATTTTGAGCAATGCGCGCACTATAATACAAAGTGACATAAAAATTGCGAGTGTAAGACGCAGCTTGTCACGTACACTAGCCCCCGTATTCATAATGTTCCGCTAGCCGCTTAGGAGTGTTTTTTCTCATTCTGACTTAGGTCAATAGAAGAAGACAGAGTGAGAATCAGCAATGCTTTAAGTTAGCAGACTATTATGAATAAGGGGGTAAAGAAATAAACCTGGCTTTCATCGGTTGTCTAGTTTTCATCAGCAAGAGGCTCAATCTAGACGGATTAATTATCTAAGCATTAAATTATTTATTTTGGATTCATTCGATTAATCATTTCCTTGTGTTTCCTCCTCAAATGTGTATCCTCTGCTTTGTCGTAAAATGCAAATCAATAACTGTTTGTTGCTGCGGTAACTTTATAAAAATACAGCTGACCCGACAGAAACAGCGTTTTATTCACGAAATAAGAAACTCTTGCGGGTGTATTTTTAAGCTTTTTAATGTTTCCAGATATATCGTGATGCGTCAATATATAAGTGTACTAGTATAGGTGTAAATCGTTTATAGATATATAGATCATATATATATCCCATTAAAACATATTTTTTTGTTCCATATGTATGAGGTATTTTTTTATGAAAAAAGGGACGAGACGAGCATGACGTTCAGCTGATGGAAATTGATACGCCCTGCCCATTACAATGTAGTGCCGCTCAGGATTCTTGAAAAACCCAAAATTTCTGAGCGGCACACCAATTGCGCTCGTCACCTTGAGACATAATATGTAAAGTCCGATTTGCCCAGTAATTTCACTAGCTACGGCGTCCTTCAGACCGAAACACAGTAATGTTTACACATTACTGCTTCACGGCAGAAATAGGCGCCGTTGTGGTACCCATAACCTAGCCGGCATCCTGTGCAAAGGAGCCTCCCACTGGTAATAACGTATAACTACATCATCATTGAAGAATAGTAAATGTACCTAAACACGTATTAGAATTGATTAAAACTATTTTGATGTAATGCAAATTTTCACCGACTTTTTTCCAAACATATGCTTTAACAACAAGATCCCAGAAAATGTACAAAACAAAAGTATTTTGATGTAATGCAAATTTTCACCGACTTTTTTCCAAACATATGCTTTAACAACAAGATCCCAGAAAATGTACAAAACAAAAGTATTACGTTATTCAAAAGAATTGCTGAAAAACGTTTGTGTGGTAAAGGTTACTATAACATAAATGACTTTCTTAATGATACCACAGATTGGGAATGGAGTGACTGCCCTCAGGCTATTAAATAATAAGTTTAATTGTACAATATTACTTTGTAAACATATTTTTTGATGAAAAAAAAGCCCGCTGAGTTGGTTGCGCCCATTCTTCTCAGGCTGAGGTATTTATTTTGGAATGGGTGGTAGTTTTTGACTTTCAATAAGTGACGTCACATACTATTTTGAATAAAAATATTTGAATTTGAAAAATATAGTAGATTTAGAAATCATTTGAAAACCTCGCTTATTAAACAGACTTATTAGAGTGTAAGAATTTTGAAGTTGTCACTTTTATTGTTATTTTAGACAGTGATAGTAACCCAGAATATGACAGCATCAAGACTACCAAAGTATGTACGTGATCCCCTAAAGTTTAAGCCCGAGCGATGGATACGAGACTCGGAATATTTTGAAAATTTACATCCATTTTTAAGTCTGCCTTTTGGATTTGGCCCACGGTCTTGCATTGCAAAACATTTGGCTGAACAAAATATATGCATCACAATTATGAGGGTAAGTTTCATGTTGGCTTTTGATACGAATGTATTTATCTGTTTTTAAGTGATCACCGCCGCACACAATCTCTTGCAATACCAGAGGAATCACAGGAGCGGCCTTTAAGGAAGGTGTACGTGCTTTTTTTGAAGGTACCCATGTCATATCGTCCCTGAAACACCGCACAAGGAAGCTCATACCACAGCTTTGTAGTACGTGGAAGAAAGCTCCTTGAAAACCGCACTGTGGAGGACCGCCACACATCCAGATGGTGAGGATTATATCCTAACTTGTGGCGTGTCGTGCTAAGGTGGAATTCGGCGGCAGGAATCAGGTTAAACAGCTCTTCGAAACACTCCCCGTGATAAATGCGGTAGAAGAAACACAATGAAGCGACGACTCTACGCAACGCCAAGTGATCCAGCCGTTCACAGAGCACTGGGTCCCCGACAATTCGAGCTGCTCTGCGTTGCACGCGGTCAAATGGATCGAGCTGATACTGGGGTGCGCCACACCAGAGATGACAGCAATCCATGTGTGGCCGGACCTGCGCTTTGTAGAGCGCTAGTATGTGGGCCGGCTTGAAGTATTGCCGTGCTCTATTAATGACGCCCAGTTTCTTTGAAGCCAATTAAATAAAATAATAATTGTTTAAATTTTGTGATCTCCTATTAAAAATCTCAGGCGAAAATCTGAACTCTGTACCATCTCGTTTACTTTAAAAACATATAAAACATGACTATAATTATAAACATTTATGTATCTAAACAATTTGTTGTTTTTAAGTGATAACACACTTACTTCTGGGATTAATTGAACCTGAGAGTTGAACAACTCATACAAGATCAATCAACGATACGATCTCGCGCTCGCACGGAACGCGAGAGGTCGCGGGTTCGACTCCCGCATCGTTCATATATTTTATTTGATGATTTGGTGATTAATGTATTTTTTTTTGAGAGTATCAAATGCTACATATTATACTTCTGTCTTTTCTTAATCTTTCTTTTTGTCTCACTTCCTCAATTGTCTCTGAAATAGTTTAAGATTATTTCTTTTTACCATGTTTCAGCTGTTTCGTGCCTTCGATATGAAATGGATCGGTGGCGAACTTAATATTAAAACTCTTCTAATAAACAAACCCGATAAACCGGTGGCGCTCAAACTTTCACGACGATTTTTGTAGAGCGAAGTATATTAAAATAAAAAATATTGAAAGATTTTGTTTAACTATTTATTGCCTTTGATATTACATTAATATTTTAATATATATGTATTTAAATATTATGTGTAGATTTTATATGAGTATTATCTATAATTTTTCTAGTTTCCTCCTAATTTTTTCTGCTTATAATTAGTAGTATCTGAAATACGCCATATCATTATCATTTCCACATGTATTTTCAAACCAGTTTTCTTTATTTGGTACATATTGTATTGGCCTATCATAGAATGCTCTAGACGGATCATAATATGCTGGATTCATTAAAATTTCGTTATCTGGATATGTTGGTTGTACATTGTTAAAGTAAAAATCTCGGCTTGCAATTGCAGGTACTTCAGAATAAGGAAATAAAATTGGTGTCCCGATTAAAATAGCAATGGGAAAGCTAACTAACCGTTCATTTTTAACGTCATTATTATCATTCAATTTATTTTCATTTTCCATTGGGTTAGATTCACTAATGTAGTATGGCTCTACTAATATTTCGTCGAAGGGAATTGGTTCTATAATTGGCGGAACCATTGGATTATTTGTGCTTTTTGTTGGTGATAAATTATTCTTATTCCTTGTAGTTTTTACTTCTAGTGCTGGATTTTTATTAGCGTATAATAGGGCATTTGTATGTTTGGTCATGGTTTGTGAAGGTGCAATTGCGGGAAGACTTGAGGTATCAGCAGTTTTTGAGATGTCCTTCAATTTTGGTGCTTCGGTTGTTGTGAATATAGTTTTAGGTGGTGTAGACAATGTTGGTGACGGCAAGAGTGTCGATGTCACCGGTTCTGAATTTTTAATTAAATTATATGGACTCAAGTCAACTTTTGGGCTAAAAGTCGTTGTGGTTGAAGTTTCTGGTAGAACATGTTTTGTAGTATGTGCTACTCTTGACGCCGTTGTTGCTGATGAAGGATTTAATGTAATATTAGGTGTTATCGATCGTATAAATATTTCAGTTTCACTTGTCTTTCTAGATGTATTTTGTATTGCTCTCATGGTTGTCGGAACAGTACTTTCCATTGTAATGGAATTTTTTGTTATTGTTGGTTTTGTTGTTTTAAGTGATTCATTTACGACTATATTTGTTTTATTGGACATAAGAATATGCTCCGCTATAGTTGTTGGATTAAGTATATTAGGTAAGGTAGTTATAGATAGATCTGTTGTTGTTTTAATTTTTTTGTCCATAGGAGTAAATGGGATTGGCGTGGAAAATGGCGTTGCCTCCGCAGGTGTTGTTATAATTTTCTTTATCAGACTTTGTGATTTGCTTAGAATTGGCGCTGGTGTTGCAAGTGATTGATTTGATATTGATGGCCCTGTTGTAGATTGATTTATATTGTTCAATAGTGGTTTGGTCATGGTTTGTGAAGGTGCAATTACGGGAAGACTTGAGGTAGCAGCAGTTTTTGAGATGTCCTTCAATTTAGGTGCTTCGGTTATTGTGAATATAGTTTTAAGTGTTGTAGACAATGTTGGTGACGGTAAGAGTGTCGATGTCACCGGTTCTGAATTTTTAATTAAATTATATGAACTCAAGTCATTCAAGTTATTGGACATAAGAATATGCTCCACTATAGTTGTTGGATTAAGTATATAAGGTAAGGTAGTTATAGATAGATCTGTTGTTGTTATAGTTTTTTTGTCCATAGGAGTAAATGGGATTGGCGTGTAAAATGACGTTGCCTCTGCAGATTTGCTTTGTGATTTGCTTAGACTTGGCGCTGGTGTTGCAAGTGATTGATTTGATATTGATAGCCCTGTTGTAGATTGATTTATATTGTTCAATAGTGCTGAAGTGCTATTTTTGAGCTCAATTTCTGGTATTACATGTGTCTTGGTTTTCAATACATCTTCTTCAAGTGGCTTTTCAGTGAATTTATTTTCATTCAGTTCTTGTGGTAAAAATGAAACATTATCTAAATCTGAGCTATCACAACCCGATATTATTAGCCACGTCCATAAAATAAAAAATCTGATAAATATCTGAAAATAACAAAATACATATTATTCACATTTACCACTCAGATTTTAACACCCAGGTGGTAACAATAACAATTTCTCACGTAAAATAATTTATTCAAATGTATAGTTTTGTTTTGAATTTATTTTAATTTGTTTATTATAACTTAGATTTATTATTCCTTTATAAAAATATACCCGAAAAATTTTACTTGTACAAATTTATGCACTTATAAAATCTCAAAAGTAAGGACAGGGCAATAAATTGTGAAAGAAGAGGACAATACGCATCGTGCAAATTCCCAATTAAATCTAATCTAATCTTTCCGTAATTTCATCACAATCGTAATTGAACCGTCAATTTGTGTTACAACAATACCAAATTTAACTTTTTGACATAAGGAGAATTTATATATTTACAATAAGGTAGTATTTTTATATGTTTGATGTTAATTTACGCGAATATTTACAATACTACGACTACATAAAATTAAAACTATCATTACGTGGAAGCGTACCAAGAATACTGGCAGCATTACCGCGTTGGATAGCAAGGCTGATCCGTTGACCGAAATAGCTGCCAGCGCTTGGGTTTCCAGTAGCCTTATTGAGGCGCGAAGATGGTATTTTGAACATTCTCCGCGCCTCTGGGCCCCACGGGCCAAGTGTCTCGACACCAAACGGCACAAAGATGTATGACTCACTGAGACCAACATATTTGCGACGCTTGCTGTCTTCGGCAGTCGAAGCAGCAGCCCCAGCACCAACTGACGTAACTTGGACATGAGAAGGAGCCAGAGTGTCGACGCAAGTAGCGTCCCACACCAGCGCCCTTCCCCGTGCCCAAGCCACCAGCGTCATTCCATCAGGACGCTTGCCATCGCGGCGGGTAATACCATTTGGCTCTAAAACAGCTGGTATATTAAGAGCGGCAAATGCCCTGCGGATGACTTCATTAATGCTGGCGTGACGACTGATACGGCCTGCCGATTTTAGGCAGGATAACCCGTGACGTCCAAGAGCATCTACCTGAACGCCACATCTACATTGATGTGGTAGAGAATAGGCCTAGAATTGAGTGAGCCCATTCGGTGAGCTCTATCGCCTAACTGATAACGCCGTTTGGTCGTGGTTTCGCCATTTTAAAAAGGTAATTCTAAAATAAATACTAAAAAAAGAAATAAAATATACTATTCTTAAAGAAGAAAAATAATAATTGCGAACGAAGTTCAAATATAATCTAAATATAATCTAGGCAAATTTTTATACAAAGTTTTTAATCACAAGCGATATTGACACTACCAGATACCAATAGCTGTAAATACAAGTAAACAATAATGGTCTTACAAATAAAATTATACCTGAGAATACACCAAGACTATGAAAAATGTTTTCAATAGACATTTTACTTATGATTGATTTATTCTGACGTATAACGTTTCCCGCGTTTATTTGCAATGCTGCTTGACATTTGGACAACTTCAGAATTGTCATTGTATTGGCAGTGTTGTCAGCGATTTATTCAACATTTTGCACACACTTGGTTTATTCTCACTAAATGCAAAGTTTATTTGTAAGGCTGTAAGAATGCATTTCAGCTATCAAACGGCAGAAACATTATTACTTTGTGCTACTGTCAACTACTAAAATTATCTACAAAATATAGCCCAGTTGAATCTGACATGGGTAGCATCTGACATAAGAATTTTTTACAATTTGGTAATAAATTTTCGTTTAAGATTATGTTCCCGTTGTCAGTTCAATGCCATATACTCGTATTTACACCTTAGATGATTTATACGTCTTGGTAGTATATGACAGCTGTGAAAACGTCGAAAATAATCGAGCTTAGACCTAACCTCTGTTTTGAGTAATTCACGCACATTAACACAAAGTGTCATACAAATCGTGAGTATAAGACGTAGCTTGTCACGCACACTAAACTAATATTCCTGGCCTGTTTTTATCAGTTGTCTAACATCAAGAGACTCTAAATAGACGTATAAATTATCTAAGATCTCTTCGGGTTTAAGCGAAAATAACCTTCCTTTCATTGTCAGCGCTAGAATTCTTAAATCTAAAATATTCGATGTACCCTTATTTAAATTATTTAACGAATAATAATAGACATTTTCTTACCATATTAAATATCCAAATGTCCAAATCGCACAATAATTAGAACGAGCTAAAATCATAACATTGAAACCATTACTGACACATTTGCAATTGCAGGAAATAAAAAGTTAAATGAGCTTTTATTAGCTATGCAGTTAATTACTGGTATTTAGAATTACGTAACGAATTTAGAAAGTACTAATGTATTTTTCGAAATATATGATAAAGGAATTGAGATAAATTTAAAAAAAAATAAGAGATCAGACGAGCAGGACGTACAGTTGATGGAAATTGATACATCCTGCCCATTACAATGCAGTGCCGCTCAGGATTCTTGAAAAACCATTGCGCTCGTCACCTTGAGTCATAAAAGGCATTTATTTTCTCAAAATTGATTCCCTTAGAATTCTTTTTGATGTCATTTCTAATAACTACTAGATATTACTACCGCTTCGGAAACAAATGGCGCTCTGAGAGAGAAGAAGCGGCGCAAGAAACTCTCCCAGCATTCTTTTTCTGCGCTCTTTTCAATAAAAATATACAATATTGTACAGTCATTTCTGTCGCTATAAAATAGTCACAATCTAGTCCCAGGCTGTCCGATCATTTAGATATTCAGCAGTGGAGTAATAGGATTTACGACAGAGCCATTTTTTTTATAAAACATTTAAATTTATTTATAGATTATGCCTGAACAGTGGCTGGGACTTTATTATAGAAGTGTATACATTTACCCTTAAAGCTATTATGTATCTTATGAAGCCTTCTAGAATTAGTTACAAGCAATACCTTATTTCTAGTGTTATAATAATGAAAAAGCACTATTAAGAGCAAAAAGGTAAGAGCATAAGATGTTAAGTCTCATTTACCCAGTACTTTCTTTAGCTACGGCCCCCTTTAGACCGAAACACACGAATGCTTATACATTACTACTTCACGGCAGAAATAGGCGCCGCTCCATCCATAACCTGGCCGGCATCCTGCGCAAAGGAGCCTCCCACTGGTAGAAGATGAGATTGAATTTTATCATTCTATTAATCACATGAAATTAAGATGATGTTGTAAAAAGAATTTAATAATTTGGAAGTAGGTTGGTTAATGTTGATTATCTATATAAGTATCCCTTAGTTTATATTTTATATGTCTAGATAGACTATGACAGATATAAAAACGTCGAAAAAAAATGAGTTTAGAACTAACCTCTATTTAGAGCAATTCATGCACACTAATACAAAAAATACAAATCGCAAGTGTAAGTCGTAGCTTGTCACGCACACTAAAGTTATAAACCTGGCCTGTTTTCATCGGTTGTCTAGCAGCAAGAGGCTCTATTTAGGCATATAAATTATCTAAGAAGTTCATCATCATCAGCCGAATACGTCTACTGTTGGACAAAGGAATCCCCCAAAGATTTCCACGACGATCGGTCCTGCGCTGCCCTCACCCAACGTATTCTGGCGATCTTGACCAGATCGTCAGTCCATGTTATCATCATCTAAGAAGTATCCATTATTAATTGATTAGAGCCATCTCTCAGTATAGATCTCTCTCAGTTCACAAAAATGGGTCTAAGGTACCTATAGAGAATTACCGTCCCATATAGATACTTAATGTTCTCAGTAAGTTAATGGAAAGAGTTGTTCATGCGCATATTCACCCTGCGCTGCGTACACTAATTCCTGAAGAGCAACATGGTTTTATGAAGGGGCTTTCTACAACTATTGTGTTATAAAATGTTTTTTTAGTGATACGGAAATGGACATAGCATATATATGCAGCATACAGTTTTTAAGGTCGAGCCAGTAAAACGTCGTCTTCACAATAAGCGCTTTATTACAATTACTTCTCATATTACTTCACTTAATGTACGAATATGGTATTAGAAGTCAACCATGCCAGGCAACTGTTGTAGCTCAACTGGCTTGCTGATCGTTTTTGTTAAACACGTTAGTAACCGATTGACAACTTACTGAACAAAGAGGAGGTTAAGTTGTCAGGAGGCAGATTAGAGAGAACCAACATTGTCTATGGAATTAAAGTAAAGTAGACTTATGGTTTTAATATTTGTAACACAGTAGCGAGTGCCATAACACAGGTTTTCAACGGAGCCTACCTATAGGTTATAGATTATCACGGGCGCGCTTATTTTGCGTGGTGTGGTGGGCGGCTAATCCTGCCATCCCAAGATCCCTCTGATGTCACCCATGACCTCTGGCAGAGTCCTCGGTGACCCCAGGTGTTTCGCCCGGTATGTTGCCACACTCCTACAATGATATGTGCGGCTGTTTCTTCTGCCTCGTGGTCGTGGGAGTTTTACCAGCTTGCGAGAGAGCTTGGAGCCTATTTGAGATAGAGCTTCTTTTGCTTGCCTACACCCACTCTCTTCCGTCCAGTATTTATTATGTAGTTCCTGAGTGTGTTGACGTATGATCGTTGCAGGCTAACTAGACGGGAGAGGGATATTTGGTTCTGGTCCTGTTACTGTCATCACTGAGCCTCTAATAGCCAATTTATCAGCAGCATCGTTACCTCGTAAGTTACTGTGACCCTTTGAATTGAATACCTACCTATAACGAAATTTCATAAATATTTTTAGATGCAAGGTATTTTGTTATTATTACTCAATAAGAGAAATAAAATGACCAAATAGCCTTTCGAATAGAATTTGAATAGAATATTATATTTTATACGTTTCTACATTTCTTCTACATCAAGTTTTACTAAGTAAAAGCACAAACTCATCCGTGCACATAATGTGCTGAATAAGGAATCCTTAGATAATTTATACGTCTAGATAGAGTCTCTTGTTGTTAGACAGCGTATAAAAACAGGCCAGGAATATTAGTTTAGTGTGCGTCACAAGCTACGTCCTACGCTTGCAGTATGTATGACACTTTGTAACAGTGTGCGTGAATAGCTCAAAATAGAGGTTAGTCCTAAGCTAAATTTTTTTGACGTTTTCACAGCTGTCATAGTCTACCTCGACGTATAGATGATCTAAGAGATATGGCATTTCAACATACAGCCCTAAAAAGGCTTAATACACAAGTCGTCGTTAAAAGATATATTGCTAATGGTCAATTACTTTAATAAATTCATTTTTAGAAAATGGATGAAACAAAAATGAGGTATTAAAATATTATTACTACGCTAATAGTTATTGCATTGCGCCATTTTGGTAAGTAGTTAGTATAATGAGACAACCTTATACATTTAACAACTATTAGGACACGTATAAATAGTTATATGAAAATGAAAATATTATAGTCTTCCACCCACTCCGGTTACAACTGTACACGTTACCAAGAAAGAAGAGAGAATCTAAACAGCATCATGAAATTGGTAAGTTTAATTTAATACTGGTTGTTTGTAAGAGTCATTTAATTTTAACGATCCATTTAGCCGAATGGTTAGTGACCCTGACTTCTAAGCTAGAGGTCCCGGGTTCGAATCCCGGTAGGTGCAATCATTTATATGATGAACTAGCTGACCCGGCAAACGTTGTTTTGCCACATAAAGTATAATTCACGCGATAGTTTTATAAGTAATAAAATATTGCCTATATTATAGCCTGTACATCATTTTGTTCTATTGTCAATAGATTTTGCAGCGCACGCAAAAATAGGTTTTCGATTTTACACCTTGTGTTACAAAATAGCAATTTTATTACGGATCCCTAATTTTGAAAAAAAAAAACATAGCCTATAGCCTTCCTCGATAAATGGACTACCCAAAACTGAAAGAATCATTCAAATCGGACCAGTAGTACCAGAGATTAGCGCGTTCAAACAAACAAACACACAATGCAGCTTTATAATATTAGTATAGATATGAATGTTTGTTTCCGAGTCATGGATGTTTATATGTATTTATGTATGTTTAAGTAAGTATATTCTTCTATTAAATATATGGTTGTTTCGTACCCATAATACAGGCTATGCTGGCTGACTAATAGTTTGGGGCAGGATAATTTGTGTAAAAGTGACTCAATATTATTATGTTACTAGCTGACCCAGCAAACGTTGTATTGCTATATAAAGTAATAAAATAATTTTTGGGGTGTAAAAAGTAGATGCAACTGATTCTCAGACCTTCCAAATTTATCGTACCACAATTATTCTAAGTATTGATCCATTGCCATATTGCAACCATAGGGTTCATCCATCATTCAACCATGGATGGAACAGAATAATATAAAAATCGCGATACAAAAATAGGGGTTGATCGTAGAGGGTTGAAAATTTAGGGTTGTATGTATTTTTTTAATGTTGTACCATAAAATAATAAAAACAAAAAATCACATCCAACAAAATAAAAAAAATTGTAGGGGTGGACCCTTAACGTTTAGGGGGATGAAAAATAGATAGTAGCCGATTCTCAAATCTATTGAATATGCATATAAAATTTGGTATAAATCAGTAAAGCCGTTTCGGAGGAGTAAGGTAACTCACATTCTGACACGAGAAATTTATATTTAAGATTTATTTTATTATTATTTAATCGTCTTGTGTAATATTTACTTGGAAAGTCTTGGATATCTATATTGATGAGATTATTATATTTCAATTATAATTTCATAATAACACATTTATTCCTGTTAATTTATCTTTAGTTAGGGTGATAATCTGAGGAACTACAGCACAATGCAAGCCTTTTTCAAGTAAAAATACTTTCTGTATCTTATATATTAATTTTTTTTTTTAATATTTATTACAGGTAATAATAGTATGCTCCGTGATCGCCGCGACAATGGGCGCGCCCGCTATCGAGCTGCTGGTAGAGCAGCGGCCTGCAGCAGCTTCATCAGCAGTAGACCCTGCAGCAGTAGCAGCCCGGAGAGCTCTGCCCGCGCTGGAGCACGAAGAGATTCACGACGATTTCGGACAATACGCGCTGCGCTACGTCACCGCTGAAGGCACCGTGGTCTCCGAGAGAGGACGGCTGGTGCCTGTGGCGGAGGGCTCGAGCGAGTATGTCCTGGTGGTTGAGGGAGAGGTCTCGTACATCGGAGACGACGGCAAGCTCTACGTCAAGAAATACACCGCGGGACTCGACGGAGTTGTCGTGTCGGGGAACTATCTTCCTGTTGCTCCAGAACCCGTGACCACTGAAGCTCCCGTCGTAGCCGAGATTGTTAGCGCCCAGTAATTAATAAACATATTAAACAATCTTGGTATTTATTCTTGGGATGATCGTTATATGTAAGAGAGAAAAACCGGATACCGCTATTGTCCGTTTATAAGGCGCTGATTTGGCTTCATACACCTCTAATGGATGTTTTTGAGAACCCTCATCATCATTAGCCGGAAGACGTCCACTGCTGGACAAAGGCCTCTCCTAAAGATCTCCACGACGATTGGTCCTGCCTCGTCCAACGAATTCCGGCGATCTTGACCAGGAGCTTGCTCATTGTCGCTCAGAGGGCAATGGAGAGGGCTATGCTCGGAGTTTCCCTGCGAGATTTAATCAGAAATGAGGAGATCCGCAGGAGAACCAACACAGTCACAGACATAGCATAAATGATTGCGAAACTGAAGTGGCAGTGAGCAGGGCAACATAGTTCGACGGACAGATGGCTATTGGGACAGAAAAGTCCTCAAAAGGCGACTACGTACCGGAATACGCAGTGTTGGTAGGCCCCCCACAAGATGGATCGACGATCTGTCCAAGATCACCGGAGTTGTGCTAGTTTTAGTTTGAACTAATTGGCCACATGCAACGTCATATGCTCAAAAATTCGAGTATCAGTGTTTAGCACTTTACTCAACACTCTTACCATATGACTCACAATAAACACACTCTTGCACAGTTTACTCCTTTATTCTACTCAAACTTTATGTAGCACAAATACTGAAAAACTGAAATATATTATAAGACCTTGATCTACATGAATAGTAAAGAACAAATGATAGTGCGATGTAACTTTGTGCCCTTTGGGCACAGCGCCATCTCTCGGAAATTTTTGGAACTTTACTGATTACAAAGCAATCTTTTCTCACTAAGTTAGACAATCAGCGTTCCAAAAAGACGCTGGGTCATAATTTACCGCTCTCTATAAAGAGGCGTATTCCGAAAGTAGTCCTGTGGTTTGGTACTGGAAAAGTTCCTTCCGGCTACTTTAATTCTTTTTTTAATTTTTAACGAAATTCTTACCGCAGTTTTGATAAATAAATTTCAAAGTCTGTTAACACTCTTGTTATTCCTCTGGTGTTGCAAGAGGTTATGTAATTTAGGTTAACAGATCGTGATCATTTCTGATTGGCGTATTTGCGATTGTATATTAGATAAAAATTAAAAGAAATAAAATCCAAACAAAACGTCTGCAACCAAAATATTCGCAAAGACAAGGAAGTTGCCCTAAGGTTTTCGATCAACCAATCTATCAATAAACCATACTAGTATTGTAAATGCAAATGTAAGTTTGTTTCGCTTTCACGCCTTAATTACTCAACGGATCAACCTAAAATATTGAACGGACGTTGTTAGGGGGGAATAAGACAAACGGCACTTTTTCTTTAAAATTTTATATATTCCCGATATGAATTTTAGACTGGGTCCACCTAACGAATGACTTTGAAAGTAAGGATAATCACTCTCGCAAGCTTCTCGGAATGGCGTTAAACATATTTGAGATTATTTTTGAAATCAAAGATGGCCGCCGTTCATTTTATAATTATTATTGTTACAATATGGATATCGTTCCTGAGAACTAATTTGAAAACCCATGTGGTCGCCGTGCAAATGGATTATGATTCCACCAATATGACTATCGTTTCCAAAGTTGCCGGAAGGTAGTAATGAACGGTCTTAGGATCATTTTGAAATCCAAGATTGACCCTTGAGCCTGTTAAAAGTTTTAAAGTCGGTTAAATTTATCTCATAAATGACAACAGGAGACTTGTCTACTATGACTTAATTTGTAAAAATATGAAAATGTATATTAATAGTTGTTTTCTTAACACCGTTTGGTATAGGGTTCTTGTACAAACTGAATAAAATCTTGTCAAAATAATTCATTGGCTTAGAATAATTAACTTACACTAAATGCTTCTGAAATAAACTTACATATTATGTATGTGAGACGTTATAAACGATATCTTCTTCAATATTTATTCTGTTTCTTATTACTCAGATTATCTGTCAAACGTGCTAGTATCCCTTGTACACCAAGCCTCAAATACCAATGACAACTAGACTTATTAAGAAGTATAGGTATATAGTCGGTGTCAAAAGCATCTTCAAATCTATATATACAGCCACACATTTCCTTATTTACTTCTCCTACGATAAGAGAATTCAGAGATGTTACTTTATCCTCTGGGAAACTGTATTGTGAGCGAGAAATTATTTTTGAACTCACCGGTAAGACAGAATATATTGGTATGTTGTTAATTCGTATAATAATTTGGTTCTCAATCGGAAGACGTCCACTGCTGGACTAAGGCCTCTCCCAAAGATCGCCATGACGATCGATCCTACGCTGACTTCATTGAACCTATCCCGGCGATATGTCAGTGCCAGATAGTCGGACCATCTTACGGGGGGCCTACCAACTCTACGTCTTCCGCTACGTGGTCACCATTCGAGGACTTAACTGCCCCAACTGCCATAATAATATTAATAGAATAATATAATTTGGTTATTTAATATTAATAAACCTTCTTGCACTAAACCCAAACCGTGCCGGGCCCATAGTAATTATAATGACGGGTACTCATGATATATATTTTATTAATTTAAGGATTTTTCTTAATCACAGATAACTAAATTGTGTCATTTTAGTATTTTTTTTGTGTTATTTAATAAAAAAAAAATAATAAGATATGGCCCGTTTAAGTAGCTGTAATTTCAATCACTTAGAGAGTAGGATGTTTATGTATTTAATATTGACACACTTTTACACAGTAGTAGATGTTGTTTCAACCGAATTCAAAACAGAAGGAGAAAATAATTGCGTATTTTTATACAATCTAATTAATTAATCTAATTTTAGTAACGATTATTGTAATTTTTGGAGTCGGTGTCATGCAAGATAGGTTTGTAACTGCATACATAGGTAGTTATAGGTGAGATGTGCTTGAGTTGTGAGGAGGCGAGAGCTAGTCGCGGCGGAGGGACACCAATTCCAAAAATGACAATAATCGTAACTAGAATTAGATAAATTCATTAGATTGTATAAAAATACGCAATTATTTGTATACTTTTTATTCCATATTACATCTATTGTTTTGAAATAGTGTTTTTGAAGTCGGTTGTTTTTTTGTTAAATTTATATAATTTGTCTAGTGTTAATTTATGTAGCATATATGTTTTTTTATATATAAATATTATTCATACTTCTGTAGTAATCCTTATCCCATTAAATGTAAATCAAATTAATAGTTTATTAAAAACCGTTTCAGTACCTGTAAATTCGGGAAATGGGGTACCATTACATGTAAAAACTACAAAAATAAATCTATACTCCGGCGTAGTAGACTACCAGGAGATCGGTATATACGAGAGAGCATTGCTAGTGAAATATAATATAATGTTTGGATTTAAGGTGCAAGAAGGTAATCATTTGACTAATATTAAAGATCCAAATTATTTGAGTTTTCTTTAGTGTTAATTCCGCCACTATTTGTCTATAAACAATTCGACACGTGTTTCGCCTCTACACGAGGCATCCTTAGGACATGTTGAGACTCGTGCCAGATTTTGGCAACTCAATAATATATGGATTTCCGCAAAGTACGGCCTACTTCAATAAATTTTCTAATATTAAAGAACCAAGTTGAGTCTTACTAAAAATGAGTCCTGTTGCCATCTTGCGAGAAAAAATTTTTGGTGTGACTTTTTACCGATTTCAAAAAAGCACGAGGTGATCATGTGTGTATTTTGTTTTTCTTCATAAAAATATTAGTTCTATCATTTATTGTTTAATGAACACTTATTTAGTGTTAAAATATAATATTTAATGTTTATCTACACCCATGCTTTAAATCCTCTATTAAAGATTCCTAAACATTTAGCTTATTGCCAACATTAAAACACCCAATGTTCTTATAACCATTACATCATCCAAACGAGTGTTGTAATGTTGTATTGAATTTCATAACAACACTCCTATGTTTTTTTTCGATCCCTTCATGCGCAAAGAGTTTCAACGGACAGCCACATTATTATTGCTCGATGAGTGGTATATGTATGAATTTCAAAAAAAGAACATTTTCGTTTACGCGCTATCCACACTACCAGAACGTCGCGGGCCGTAATAAAAAAAGTAGGTTATTCGAATCTCCGCCATTTTTCTTCGATATTTTTACTGTTTTGTTTACAAAAAATGAGCGATTCATTTTAAACGCTGTAAAAGAACATTATATTCGAGTGAGTTTTAATTATTGCACTATACAAAATGTAAATTACTACTAAAATAAATAATTGTTTCATTAATACTTAGTTTATTTGTATATAATCAGTAATGAATGATATTAGGTTACTACTAGGACTGGTGTTTTAATGTTAGCAGTAAGCTAACTGTTCCAGAATATTTTAGAAGACTCATATTCTGGGTGTAGATAAAGTCTTGTATGGAACTGTTGATAATTAGGTATTAAAACACTCATGTGATACTATTATTACACTCGGCTTCGCCTCGTGTGATAAATCCACATTCGTGTTTTAATAATCCTTATTACACAACAGTTGCATTAATAACTATTACGGGGGGTTTAAATGTGAAGTATTTTTCTTACAAACCTTTTGTTATATATGTTAATAATGTTTGTGATACACAATTATATAGATAGTTTTGGGTTGTGAATATATGGAAGATAACTTCTTGTATATTTTATTAATTTTATGAGAATAGCGGATCACAGAATGCAACCGCGATTTTTATATTATGGAACTTCAATTTTAAACAGAAACAAAGATTGAAGGCGTTTGAAGAACAGAAGTATCTACGTGATTGACAAAAATTTCTGCCGTCGGCGCCTATTTCTGCCGTGAAGTAGTAATGTGTAAACATTACTGTGTTTTTTCGGTCTGAAGGGCGCCGTAGCTAGTGAAATTACTGGGCAAATGAGACTTAATATCGTATGTCTCAAGGTGACGAGCGCAATTGTAGTGCCGCTCAGAATTTTTTGGTTTTTCAAGAATCCTGAACGGCACTGCATTGTTATGGGTAGGGCGTATCAATTACATGAGCTGAACGTCCTGCTCGTCTCGTGCCTTATTTTCATAAAAATAAATAAGATTCTTACAAATGTCTCTGTAATTCTAGAAAACCGAGGGGACATATTGTATCTACTTTTCTTATACAAAAGTGTTTGTGTTAACCCTTTTCTTGTGTCTGTATTAATTTTAGAGCCCCTAGTTGCCCATAAAACCGGTGAACTTATTTGAAAAGCCTTCTCGCAGAACTATTTTGGGGATTAATTAACCTATCGCGATTAGGTAAAATTATAAACGGTTATAATGTCTTTTACCTGTTCAGTAATTATAAATTTCTAGGCTTATTCAGAGACTCGTTGCGAAATTTTCGGAAGATATAATAAAATATATTTTAGAATATATTTATTTCTTTAGATCATATAATAGTTGTGTTATATGTAACCACTAGCTGCCCCGACAGACGTTGTTCTGTAGATAGTAAAAAAACAACTGTTTTATATTTCAAAACATCAAAAATTATTTCGTAAATATGCTCCCTGTTGTTAGAATGAAATTGTTTCACAGCGGAACTGTCAAACCGTGCGTCACTAAATTCTCTCATAGAAAATATGTCCATACAAAACAAATATTGAAAATAAAAATATTTATGGGTCCCAAATCGAAATAAAAACTACCCTATCTCTCAAGTTGGACCAAACTGCACTCCATGAAGTAATCACCATTAAAATCCGTTCATTAGTTTAGGAGTCCATTGAGGACAAACACGAGATTTATATATATTAAGATTTCACACATATTTTTAAATGCGGTATTCACATAAAAATTTAATATATTTAGCAATAAGATCTATGTGAAGTTGCATAATTATTATTGTGTATCTCCATAATAAATTGCAAGATACAGACTTTCATTGGTAGAGGCGAGATTGCCAGTTGAATACAAGTAATAGAACAGTATTGAAATAAAACACATTTTAAAGTATTAAAACGCGTGTAATAAATTGTAACTGTGTTTTTACATTAGATTTTGCGTAAAAGTTACATTTTTATTATAATTTTAGTTAGCCCGACATTTTGTAACTAGCACGTTTTAAGGGGGATTGGGGTTGAAATGAGTCAAGATAGTATTTATCATTTTTGTTTTTATGAAGTTTAGTACCGATGCAGCAAATGGTGCAAACAAATGGCCATTTCTTGCCTTGGCCAAAGAATATGTAATAGTAGTTGCCTCGGCTCTAAACTTATATTATGTGTGACACTCAATAGTTTTGTCTTCCCAAGATTGCTTAGCGGCCGTGTAAATCGTGTGTATGTGTGCGTGCGTCAATTCGGGCACTCTAGTATGATGTTAAAGTACTGTTATTTTATTGTATTGTCCTGTCTCAGTACATCAGAGCGTCATGTCGTCCAGTGAAAAGTGGAAGGGACATGTTGAAGGTCACTGCTCATCTATGCAATGGATCAACTGGATTAATATATGAGACTTGCTGTCCCGTGCATGAATGTGCCCGGACATAACCTCAAAAGGAGTAAAGTTTAATTTATTACTACTTATAAATATTTTCGGTCAACGGATCACCCTAGCTATCCAACGCGGAAATGCTGCCAGTATTCTTGGTACATCATCAGCCGGAAGACGTCCACTGCTGGAACAAGGCCTCTACCAAAGATTTCCACGACGATCGGTCCTGCGCTGCCCTCATCCAACGTATTCCGGCGATCTTGACCAGATCGTCGGCTCTTGTGGGGTGGGGTGTGCCTACCAACACTGCCTCTTCCAGTACGTGGTCGCCATTCAAGGATTTTTCTGTCCCAACGGCCATCTGTCCGTCGAACTATGTGCCCTGCCCACTGCCACTTCAGTTTCGAAATCGTTTGGACTATATCGGTTACTTTGGTTCTCCTACTGATCTCCTCATTTCTGATTCGATCTCGCTGGGAAACTCCGAGCATAGCCCCCTCCATTGCCCTCTGAGTGACCATAGACTGGATTCTTGGTACGCTTCCACGTAATGATAGTTTTAATTTTATGTAGTCATAGTATTATAAATAAAGTTGTAAGATTTGTTTTACTTATAAATTAAATTTTACTTAGAATCTATTTCAATATACTTAGTACTTTGTTAAAATGCTGCAACTCAATCTCATTTTCAACATTTCTGTAAGCTTAAACTAGTACTTACATTGCATAACTTAAACTTTCAAATAATTACTTAATTTATAACCATAAATTAGTTAATTACCTTTAGTACCACCTCATTAATGTATGTATATATATAACGTTTTTGGCGAATAAAATTATAGTTCGCATGTTTGTCCATTGACACGATCCTATCAATTTAAGTAAAGGAAGAGATATATCTTAAAAAAAGAAAAATGAAATTGGTGAGTACTGCAATATTTTATTTTGTTTATTATTGTAAGAGGTTAGTGTGTGCATAACTTTTAGTTATTTGTTACAGTTTGTAATAGTATGCTCCGTGATCGCGGCGACAATGGGCGCGCCCGCTATCGAGCTGCTGGTAGAGCAGCGGCCTGCAGCAGCATCATCAGCAGTAGACCCTGCAGCAGTAGCAGCCCGGAGAGCTCTGCCCGCGCTGGAGCACGAAGAGATTCACGACGAGTTCGGACAATACGCGCTGCGCTACGTCACCGCTGAAGGCACCGTGGTCTCCGAGAGAGGACGGCTGGTGCCTGTGGCGGAGGGCTCGAGCGAGTATGTCCTGGTGGTTGAGGGAGAGGTCTCGTACATCGGAGACGACGGCAAGCTCTACGTCAAGAAATACACCGCGGGACTCGACGGAGTTGTCGTGTCGGGGAACTATCTTCCTGTTGCTCCAGAACCCGTGACCACTGAAGCTCCCGTCGTAGCCGAGATTGTTAGCGCCCAGTAAATAATACACAATACGTTCCAATAATAAAAACATATATTTATCAAATCTTGATGTACTTTTTATTTATGCCAACGCCTTTTTAGTTTGTAAAATATTACTTAAGCTTTAGTTTTTATTATGACGAACATTTAATGAATCCTTTTATAATTTTTTTTTACGTTAAACTTGAATATAATAATTAATTGATTTAGATTCACAAAATAGTATTATAACATCAAATTCAAATATTTTTATTCAAAATAGAATGTGAAATCACTTATTGAAAGTCAAAAAACTACCACCCATTCCAAAATTAATGCCTCAGGCCTGAGAAGAATGGGCGCAACAAACTCAGCGGGCTTTTTTTTCATCAAAAATATGTTTTACAATTAAAGTAACATTAACAAAGTAACATTGTATACATATAACTTATTATTTAATAGCCTGAGGGCGGTCGCTCCATTCCCAATCTGTGGTATCATTCAGAAAGTCATTTATGTTATAGTAACCTTTAACACACAAACCATTTTTAACAATTCTTTTGAATAACGTAATACTTTCATTTTGAATATTTTCTGGGATCTTGTTGTAAAAGCATATACAACGCCCCACAAAAGACTTATTAACTCGACTTAGCCGAGTAGTAGGCATCATCAGTTTATGTCTGTTCCTGGTGTTAACATTAAGGTTATGACAGTTTCTGGCAAATTCACTTATGTGCCTATGAACATACATTACATTATCAAGTATATATTGAGAAGCAACAGTCAAGATGTTAATTTCTTTGAATTTTGCTCTCAATGATTCTCTAGGACCTAGGTTATAAACCATCATTGAAAACCTGTATGAAATAGGCTCAGCTCTGCGGCATAGGCCGTTACAAAGATTAGAGAGTACACGAATGTTGCGACCGCTAGATTAGTGTACTTCAGTTATTTTCACAGCATCATGACTTTTTGACATCATGATTTACTGTGGGGTCATGCTCCTGCCAATGATATAGTGTTTGCCCTGAAAAAGAGAGCTGTTCGTGCTACATATCAGGTCAGACAGTCGCTCAAAGTAAAATTTAAAGAAATAAAAATTATAACCGTTCATTGTCAGTACATTTATGAAAAATTAATATACTTTCACAAAAATCGTCACATTTTCGCTCTTAATAGTGATTTATATTATTATAACACTAGAAGTAAGGGATTGCTTGTAACTAATTCCAGTAGGCTTCATAAAATACATAACAGCTTTAAGGGTAAATGTATAAACTTTTATAACAAAGTCTCAGCCACTGTTCAGGAATTATCTATAAATAAATTTAAATGTTTTTTTAAAATGGCACTGTCGTAAATCCTACTACTCCACAGCTGGATATTTAAGTGATAGGACAGCCTGGAACTAGATTATGATTATTTTATAGCAATAGCAATGACTGTACAATATTGTATATTTTATTAAAAAGATCGCAAAAAAAGAATGCTGGGAGAGTTTCTTGCGCTGCGTCTTCTCTTTCAGAGCGCCATTTATTTTCGAAGCGGTAGTAGTATCTAGTATATTAGAAATTACATCAAAAAGAATTTCGAAGGAATCAATTTTGAGAAAATAAATGCCTTTTATCCCTTTTGCCTAAGAAATAGTGATGTTGTATTTTAATCTAATAATCTTATACTATTATTTATATTTAATATTATCGTGGGTGTAACATTAAAATATAATTTATATATACATTGCCCAATAAAAGACTTACTAACTCGACTTGACCAAGTAGTAGGCGTAACAAGTTTATGTTTGTTCCTCGTGTTAACATTATGATTGTCACATTGTCTTAATAAAAGGCTGCTGAGTTTTTTGCACCCGTTCTCGTCAGGTCCAATAATTAATAAATTAACTTATAAAGGTTAAAAATCCTATTAAGAATATTTTATTTGCATTGTGTTGCTTATAGATATCAAATCAAGTTTTGGACTACCCAAAATGTTCGTGGATGTATCTCTACTATGTCAAAGACGGATTAAATAAAAAAAATAGTTATCGATATTCATATATTATATAAAGTCTACTATCTAACAACAGTTTTCATTCCATTACATACATACCACTACCTGTGGGAGGCTCCTTTGCACAGGATGCCGGCTAGATTATGGGTACCACGACAGCGCCTATTTCTGCTGTGAAGCAGTAATGTATAAGCATTACTGTGTTTCGGTCTGAAGGGCGCCGTAGCTAGTGAAATTACTGTGCAAATAATACTTAACATCTTATGTCTCCAAGGTGATAAGCGTAGTTGTAGTACCGCCCAGAAGTTTTTGGGTCTTTCAAGAATCCTGAGCGGCACTGCATTGTAATCGGCATGGCGTATCAATAACCATCATATGAACGTCTGGCTCGTCTCTTCCCTTATTTTAATAAAAAAAAATACATATTCATCGTTTTATTACATACAAACCGACCAGAAGCTGTTCTGTCAATAGAAAAAAATATGATGAAAGTATTCGGGAATAATGTAGCTTGAAGTAAATAAACAACTTAGAACAACATATCAGACGTAAAAACCTAGTCATCTTTGGAGTGGAAGAGAGTGAAAAATCCTATTATGAACTGGAAGACATAATAAGCACATACTTCAAAATTTCATGCGAGAGAAACAACATTGTAGCTGTCAGAAGGATGGGTAAGAAAGGTGAAAAATCTAGACCTGTTGTTATATCTTTTACTACGATGGAATTTCAAATAAACATTTAGAAAAACAAGTCCTGTCTACAAAACACTCCGTACTATATGAAGGAAGACTATCCAATAGATGTCTTCAAAAAGCGCAAGGAACTTCAAGCTCAAACAAAAACATATTTCTGAATGATCAGTACCTTCAAGCACCGTTCTTTGTTTGTAGTAGGCAAGACGGTGCGGGGGGTCACAAACAGAGGAGGTCTCATTGTACCTATTAATAGTCCGGTACACAAAAATTTTACTAATACCCAGCGTCACGGACGGGTATAATAAAAAGGACTCCGTGTCACCTTACATAACAGTGAGGCACCAAAACAAGCCGGTAAACGTGTAAATACAAAGCCCCACGCATACACTTATACTAATACAAGCCGATCGGCCGCCATTATGAGATTTGCCATCGTCTGTGACAGATCAGTTTGCGTCGCAATAAAATATTTTAAAAATGCCGTCGTGGTTGTCAAAAAGTGTAAAAACAATACTATAAAAGTATTTGTGGATATGTGATTATTTAAGGGAGAAAAAATTGTGTATTTGGTATACCCCGTAACCGCACACACACTAGAATAAAGGTGCTTCACTTGCTAATATCACGGCGCGGAGTCCATCTTTTTTTACTAGTCCGTGACCCAGCGTATGGAGTGTTTTAAAAATTGCATTTGGCTCCATACCTACTTTGTGTAATGCAATCACAGCAGAAATTCGGTTCTCTTCATCACCCCACTTCATTTTAACATCGCAAAATATTGTCCAATGTATTGGCGCCAAAATGAGAAACCTCAATGAACAATGATTTAAAAATGACTGATTCCAAATTCAAATGTGATATTTTGTTTATTTTTAATTGTAACTGTATTTATGGCCAGACTAAATTTGTATCTGCTTAGCTTTCACAATAATGCCTTATAATATTGCAAAGATTCCAAGACTATTATTTCAATCTGATAACTTTTAAAGTGAAACTTTTATTACATCGTCTCAAACTTTTTCGTCTTTTTCGTCGTGCACGTCGTGTGACGGACGGGCAGCGCCTATAGTTCGCATATTGGATGCAATTGCGTTCGCGTGGAAGAGTAGGTTCGAACCCCACACACTTGATAAAGGTTTTTTTATTGTATGAAAATGTAAAGCATAATATATAAATTTGTTTTTTTTTCTATTCTGATATTAATACTTATGTTATTTTGTGAAAAAAAGTTTCACTTGCATCGTGGTTTCATAAAACCACACAATTGCTTTTTTATTAATTAATCCAACCTAATTACAGAACTTTATAACTTTGGGATTAAACTGTAGGTATTTTCAGCGGTGGATTTACACTAGGGGCAGTAGGGGCAAGTGCCCAGGGCGGCAAATATTTTAGGGCGGCAAAATTTTTAAAAAGAAAAAAAAAATTTTTAGACTTATCAACATTGCTCAATATAATTAATTAATTCTGTTAATTAATAATTTTTGGTTTAATTGATAGTTAAAGAAATTCAATTTATTCATTATTTGTAAATTATAATTTTGGCACGTTTAGTAAAAACGATTTAAGCAATTTATTTCATTGGATATTTAAAATAATAATCGATTTGATTTTGATTCGATGTTTGAAGAGAGTTAAAAACTTTTTACGTTCTACAATGACTGCTAATAGACTCAATAGCTTAGCTATTGTACGCATCGAATCCGACGTACTTCAACGTTTAGATTGCGAAGATATAATCGACCAATACGCAATTCAAAATGTCAGACGTCTTTGCCTGTGAAAAAAATGATGTAATATAAGTATGAGTCACCCTTAGTGCCAAATTTATAATTGTTAGAAAAAAAACAAATATTTTTTCGTGTTTTTAGAATATAAACTATAAGTTTAAGTAAAATTCCAGTATTGGGGCGGATTTTTTCCGGCGCCCAGGGGCGGCTATAAGTTTAAATCCGGCCCTGGGTATTGTTTATAAAACGTTAGGCACTCGAGTGGTTTTGACTGATCACGTGATCAAAGTACTGCGAGTACGTTACCTCGAAAACGCCAGTGCTCACAGTAGAATATGGCGGCGATTTATGACGTCATATATTTCCCTAGGCTACTGCGGCAGTCCATAACAGAACGAATATTTTTTTATGTTTTGGATTTAAATTAACATCTACCTTGGCGAGCGGGTTGGGCGAGGTCGCTCGGCCAACTTGTGGATCAAGTGCGAGTCACTTCCTGAATGTAATGGGCTCACAATGGTGATAGATCTTAATGATTAAATCTTTTTAATAGCTAATCCGACGTAAGTAGATAGTATGGTATAACTAATAATGAAATTGTAAAGGAAATTTAATTAGAACATAGCTCATATTATTATAGGTAAACTTTTTTATATGAAAATAAGGGACGAGACGAGCAGGACGGTCAGCTGATAGTAATTGATACGCCTTGCCCATTACAATGCAGTGCCGCTGAGGATTCTTGAAAAACCCAAAAATTCTGAGCGGAATTACAATAGCGCTCGTCACCGTGAGAAGTAAGATGTTAAGTCTCATTTGCCCAGTAATTTCACTAGCTACGGCGCTCTTCTGACCGAAGCACAGTAATGTTTACATATTACTGCTTCACGGCCAACCCATAATCTAGCCGGCATCCTGTGCAAAGGAACCTCCCACTGGTATACATACAATTAATTTGGCAGTGATTTTGAGTAGTAATTACTTAAATGATTTAAATTATATTTCTTAGTTAAAAAGCAGGGAGTGTGATTAAAGGTAATTAAAATATTTCCTTTTATAACATTTCTCCATAACGTTAATGATAATGATTTTGTGGTCATTTCAGAAATGTATATAAAGTAAAATGGTCCTGATTATAATACCACTATAGAGTGTGCCGTGTTTGTGACGTTTCAACATATTTCAAAAAGGTAAGTGCTGTCTTATATATGTCTTTATAACCTAGGTCCTAAAGAATCATTGAGAGCAAAATTCAAAGAAATTAACATCTTGACTGTTGCTTCTCAATATATTCTTGATAATGTAATGTATGTTCATAGGCACATAAGTGAATTTTCTAGACATTGTCATAACCATAATGTTAACACCAGGAACAGATATAAACTTAAAATGCTTACTACTCGGCTAAGTCGAGTTAGTAAGTCTTTTACAACAAGATCCCAGAAAATGTTCAAAACAAAAGTATCACGTTATTCAAAAGAATTTTTAAAAAACGTTTGTGTGGTAAAGGTTACTATAACATAAATGACTTTCTTAATGATCACGGATTGGGAATGGTGTGACCGCCCTCAGGCTATTAAATAATAAGTTTAATTGTACAATATTACTTTCTAAACATATTTTTTCGATGAAAAAAAAGCTCGCTGAGTTTTTTGCACCCGTTCTTCTCAGGTCTGAGGCATTCATTTTGGAATGGGTGGTAGTTTTTCAATAAGTTATGTCACATACTATTTTAATAAAAATATTAGAATTTTGATTTTTTTTACTATAAAGAACAAAATTATTTGAAACTAGCCAACCCGGCAAACGTTGTTTTGCCATATAAATTATTTTTAGAATTAGATCGTTTCTTGGACATTACAACAATACTTTATTTTCTAATTTTTTTTTAAAATAAACATAGCCTAAGTTACTCCTTATTACATTAGCTACCTGCCAATAAAAGTCCCGTCAAGATCCGTCCAGCCATTTCAGAGATTAGCCGGAACAAACAGACAGTTACACAGACAGACGGACAAAAATTGTAAAAAAAATATTTTGGTGTATGTACGTATATGTATGTATATTCATATAGAAGTTGTAAAAGACGTTTATTTCAATATTACAAACAGACACTCCAATTTTATTTATATGTATAGATTGTTTTTTATATAAAATTTATATGTAGCTGAACCAGCAAACGTTGTATTGCCATATAAAAAATAAATAAAAATGTAGTAATTAAATTTTTTAGGGTATAAGAATAGATGACGGCCGATTCTTAGACCTACTAAATATATCCTAGATACATAAAATTTATCATACTACAACTATTGTGTTCGATTGCCATCTTGCAACCCTATTGCGGATTTGTGCATGGAACAAAATATATCAAATAGCTAGTAAAATTACTGGGAAAATGAGACTTAACATCTTATATCTGAAGGTGACGACCGAAATTGTAATGTGGCTCAGAATTGTTGGGTTTTTCAATAATTATGAGCGGTACTGCGTTGTAATGGGCAGGGCGTATCAATTACCATCAACTCAACTCACTGTATAACGTCGTTAATATTTTAATTTGTTATTTTACAGATGAATATCTACCATTTCTTGGTTTTAGTGGCTGCTTTACCGGCAATAACTGCAAGAGAAAATACAGAAACGAATGACAAAGTAGTCGCTGGAAAATATCCAGAGCCACCTAAGTTTCCACCCTTAGACATTGATGTTCTTCGAGCTATAAAAAAACAAGCGGACGAAAGAAAAGCTAAAGAACAGGAAGCAGCCCTTGTCAAGAGACAAAACACCCTTAAAGGACAAGTGCATGAAGAACAGAAGCCTGATGCAGAGAAAACTAATTTAAACAAATTGGCTGATCGATTTATAAGTAATAATCCTCTACACTTACTTCTCAACCGCGGTTCAAAACATAATGCTAAAAATGAACAAACACCATCTGAACTTCCGGAAGTACAACAGAAAGGAACCCAGGATAGTGGCCTCAATCAAAAAATTCCTAAGGCACCAATTTTACCTAAGAAAGAATCACGTCCATCGTTTCCGCTTCGATTGCCAAAACTTCCAAATTTTTCTCCGTTTAATTTCTCTAATATCTTGTTTCCCAAACCTTCTTCCGGAAAACCTGAAGCTTAAGAAAAATAATTAAATGTATCTGTACTATTTATTCGAATTGACGTACCAATCACTGAATAAAATAACAAATTCCATTAGCATTCATTATTTATTATACCTTCACAATTATGAATATTATTATCAGAATTTACCCCTTTTACTTTCTGTCCTTGTGTCTTGTCCTGTTTTACTTTCATTGATACCTGCTACAGGTATCATAATACATATATATATACGACCTGTATAGCCGAGTGGTTAGCGATCCTACCTACTAAGCTACAGGTCCCGGGTTCGAATCCCGGTAGGTGCAAGCATTTATAAGATGAATATGGATGTTTGTTTCCGAGTCATGCATGTTTAAATGTATTTATGTATGTTTAAGTAAGTATATTGTATTAAATATATCATTGTCTTGTAACCCATAATACAGGCTATATATGCTTAACTTGGGGCAAGATAATTTGTGTAAAAAGTGTGTCAATATTATTATTATTATATATATTTCATAGTTGATACTATGTTATTCTATATTAACATTCAGGAAAAATATATTTATTTGTTTCTAAATATAATAATGACTGCAGCTTTTTTGCTGCACGTTTTTTTATTCTATTATTATGTTATGGGAAAAGTTAAAAAATTGGTACTTACGGTGATCTTGAATGATTTTTACCATTAAAAATAACCAAAATCTTAAATATAGACTTATATTCATTATCTGAAACAAAATAGAAGATCTATCATATTAAGTAAAGTTGAGTCGATATATTAAAAGTCGTATGCATAGATACATTATCCCACTGACATTAATACATCTATGGTTGTACGAGTGGTGTACGAGTGTAGTGTCGCCCTATGTCGCCTCACAGTTTTCGAAGTAAGCTCTTCTTCTTCTTCTTCACAGTCGTTCCCTCATTGCTGAGGATCGTGACTCCGCTTAAGTTCGTCTACAGCTTTCCTCCATCTGTTTCGGTCTGTCGGATGGTGGAGTGCGATGGTGATGGGTTGGTTAGTCTCCTCGGATATTTGGTCAGACCAGCGTACTGGGCTCCGGCTTCTTGGTCTCTTCCCCTCAATTTACCCTGTGTGCAGACGTTCTAGGTTATCAGCACCGCGTCGTGCAATGTGGCCAAAGTATCTCATGATCCGCTGCAGACATGTAGTGGATAGACGTGGACTGCTCCCTGTGGATAGCCGTCCATGGTATCCTTAGCATGCGGCGCCAGCACAACATCTCAAACGCATCAATCCGTTGTCTGTCAGTCGATTTCAGGGTCCAAGTTTCAGCTCCATAGAGCGCGACGGGAAAGACAAGAGAGCGGACCAGGTGAAATGAATAAAAAGATGACGAAGTAAGTTTTTAAAAACAAATAAATAAACAGAACAAAATAGGACTTAATAAGGGTTTTCCAAATATCATAGCCTGAGGCGCACTCACAAGTTTAGTTAAGACGCCTTAGCCTTTTTTTTTGTGAAAATAAGGGACGAGATGAGCAGGACTTTCAGCTGATGGTAATTGATTGACGCCCTGCCCATTACAATGCAGTGCCGCTCAGGATTCTTGAAAAACCTCAAAAATTCTGAGCGGCACTACAATTGCACTCGTCACCTTGAGACATAATATGTTAAATCTCATTTGCCCAGTAATTTCACCAGCTACGGCGCTCTACAGATGGAAACACAATAATGTTTACACATTACTGTTTCACGGCAGAAATAGGCGTCGTTCTGGTACCCATAATCTCGCCGGCATCCTGTGCAAAGGTGCCTCCCACTAGGCAAATTAGGATAATCAACTACTAAGCAAGTACGATTATAGTAGATAAATAAACTATATTAACTATCTGACATGGTTGATAGAACACAATACCTATAAATCTCTATGTATAGAACGTCAATGATCTCCATATATTTCTTAGCGCTTACATTTAAAATATGCAATGCGTGATGTACTTAATATGCGCACAATGTCACCAACACCAGAAGACTCACAGGATGCGTGATACTTAAAACTAACCCTTTCACCAATGCACAAATAAAATTTGAAAAAAAAATTTTATGAACGATGCGGGATTCGAACCCACGACCTCCGGCGTACCGTGCCGGTGCTCTGACAAACTGAGCTAACCGTTCGAGTGCCGCCTCGTTATAAAATTCTGTTTGCTTTGTTCAACTCTCAGGTTTCACCAATGAATTTTCCAAAAAATATACAATACTTTTAATTAAAAGGTAACGATATAAACCATAAATCAAAAAAGCTATAGAAATTAATATAATAATCACTAAGCTTTATAACTTACAAAACGACTACATACTCTTATTAGACAATACTACAAACTAATATTTTATATACTTGTGTAAACGAAGTAGCAATGAATTAGTTAGAATGAGTTGGAGGCTCCTTTGCACAGGATGCCGACTAGATTATGGGTACCACATTGGCGCCTATTTCCGTCGTGAAGCAGTAAAGTGTAGTAAGCATTACTGTGTTTCGGTCTTAAGGGCGCTGTAGCTATTGAAATTACTGGCCAAATGAGACTTAACATCTTGCCTCAAGGTGACGAGCACATTTCTAGTGCCTAATTTTTGGTGTTTACTAGAATCTTGAGCGGCACTGCATTGTAATGGGCAGAGCGTATCAATTACTATTGGGGTTGAGCAGGTTATCAACTGTAAAGTAGATCCTGTAGATGAAGCCACATCCTGAGAGTTGAACAAAGCAAACAGAATTTTATAACGTGGCGGTACTCGAACGGTTAGCTCAGTTGGTTAGAGCACCGGCACGGAACGCCGGAGGTCGTGGGTTCGAATCCCGCATCGTTCATAAAATTTTGTTTTTCAATTTTTATTTGTGTATTAATCCTAGAAGTGAGGGTTATCACATTAAAAACATAACATATTGTTAAAAAAAATGAGTTAAGCATACAGAAAAAAATATAAATAAATGGGGTTAAAAGAAATTAGTAATCTGTAATAAGTATGTGCGGCCTTTTAGAATGTGTACAAGTTTCTTTTTTGATTCTACTAGTGCGATTTGAATAATTATTTTCGTATAATGTAGCCAGATTAGTAGTAGTAGTATAGTAATACTTTTTGAAGATCTGAACTAAACTTAAATTTATTTTTTATGACGCAAATGGGAAGAAGAAACGTTATTTATAATAATATCTTTACACAAACAATGAACTCAATCTCTAAAGGTTGATGCATCCAATGTAGGATAATTAATATTCATACAGTTTATTCTTTATTAATTATTTTGTATAGAAAATAATAAATTTAATACAGTTTCTCAAAATAATCAGCAACTCAATTTATTTAATACCACATCAACCTGCTTTCGTCATAATGTCATTGACTCCCTGCGTAAGGGAGCTAATTTGTAGAAATTAAAATTATTTTTGTTACACTACTTTAAATAATCTGTATGTTTCTAAATCTTTTGTACATGCCAGTTATTGATATTTTTGCTGTGTGTCTTTTCGTTTTATTGTTGGTTTGTCGTATAAAGTAAAATAAATAAAATAAATATTATAAGATATTCTATTGATTGAGAAGAGTTGCCGTTGAGTTTCTTGTATGTTCTTCTCACGAGCTCAACTTTTTCCGAACTTATGGTAGATTCAGTCGTAATTAAAATGAAATATTTATAGTGACGATTCAAAAGCGCTTAGTTTCAGCCTAACTGAATTAAGTTTATTTGACTTTGACTTTATTGAAGAGCTAATCAAGTTTTTTAATTTATTTCTGATGACTTAATAATTAATAACGCTATTTATAAAGAAATAATAAAATAAGACTTATTTAAGTGTAACAAAATTAATTAATTACAAATAGAAAATATCATTAAGATCGCTATCGGCAGGTCAGGTGCCCATGAAGCTGGCAACGTTACCTCTTTGTATAGCTTTCTATTTGACTTTATTGATCTACTTAATCCGCATGCATTGGCCTAATAAAGGTCAGTTATACGTAAATACAATGTTATACCACATTAATCCTTATTAACTACATTAATAAAAGTCTGGCATGACTTATTCTTGTGGGTACAGTTTCAAAAAACGTATTTCTTCCACGTTCAAGTAAACAATGGAACCAGTTTCTCCGCGGGGCGATATGATGACGTGTATCTTTACAAAAATCGCGTAGATCTTCCTAAAGGGCCGGTGATTTCTCTGGTGTTACTAGGGTACTTGGGATACGTTGATTACATACCATCAGGTATTCGACCTAATTTTTCCTCCTTTTCTATTATTAATTAATACAGAATTAAACTATATTTAATAAATTTGCACACTTCGTCCTGCTCGTCTCGTCCCTTATTGTCATATTTTTTTTTATATAATTTATGGTGGTCTGCCAAACAAGAACCATGCATCATTATCCCCTATATAATCTACTATACTATAGTAACCAGTAAGCCTTCTTTGTCAAAGAAGCTTTAAAATATTTCTTGAATTTGGTCTCAGTGAGTCTAGTTTACTATATGGTATTTTATTGTATAATTTAATACCACGACCTATGAAGGAGCCCTTAACTCTAGTTAACTTATTACCCCCTTATTCATAATATTATGCTAACTTAAAGCATTGCTTATTCTCACTCTGCCTTCTTCTATTGACCTAAGTCAGAATGAGAAAAAATACTCCTAAGCGGCTGTTTAAAGTTAGCGGACCATTATGAATAAGGGGGTTAAACGTCACGTAGTTTATTCTTTCTTCATCAATTCAAATCACATAGTATTGGAAATATAAATGAATATTTAACGTTATTGTAAATAGATAGCAATAACAATAAAATGTATTGCCTTGAAGTAAATTTAAATATACAAAATCAACTTATTGTAAACATAAATTAAGACAAAGGGGAGTAGGCTCAGCTTATGCTCTTTGAAATAATTATTTCATGCAGCGCTGGATTTCAGCCATCCCCATCTCCCTAACGAGTTAAGTGGGATACATAGTTAAGAGAGGGCAAACTAAATACTACTGCAATGCAGAAAAAGGAATCGAAACTTTTTTAAATGCATCAACCTCTGTATTTATGAGATAAATAGATAATAAATAAATAGAAATAGAATAAAATAATAATATAAGTATTGATACACAATTAAGTTACAAAACTTTGCAACTTCTACTTTCAACACCACCTCATTAATTTATTGCAGTATCTCTTAATTCAGCTTAATGAGAAAATTCAAGTTAAAATCAATCAGTAATGTTTCATTAACTATCATTACGTATAAGAATCCTCATTAATGGAAGTATATAAATTTTGACTTGAAAATACAGAATATTATTCACTAGTTGCTTCTTGGTGAAATATATCTTAAGGAACAGAAAGAAACGGACTCAAATAAATATGAATATGGTAAGTTAAATAGTAATAATTTTCATTACAAATTCATAAGGGATTGGTATTTCATTTCAACTACTTTTAAAAGAAAAATGAACCATTTTTGGATATCGCTTATCCGTTTGTCATCAATTTTTATCAAGATCTGTTTTATATTGAATACCAGAGTACACATTCCCTTTGGAGGTAAAAAATTTTCGTTAAATATTTAAGCACTTCGTCAATTTAATCTTAGGTATTTTGTAAACAATATTTTGTAACAAGTGCGTTATAGTTTAAATGAAAAATCTAACCCTAATTATTATTATGATACTATTTTATCGATAGCAGTGTAAAATAGATCATTTAATTAATATCCTTTAATATAATATTAAAACGGACCCTGGTTGTACAAGTCAGTCTTCTTAATATATACTATAATACTTACAATATGCACTTTATTTGTTACAGTTTATTATTATGTTCTCCATGATCGCGGCGACAATGGGCGCGCCCGCTATCGAGCTGCTGGTAGAGCAACGGCCTGCAGCAGCTTCATCAGCAGTAGACCCTGCAGCAGTAGCAGCCCGGAGAGCTCTGCCCGCGCTGGAGCACGAAGAGATTCACGACGAGTTCGGACAATACGCGCTGCGCTACGTCACCGCTGAAGGCACCGTGGTCTCCGAGAGAGGACGGCTGGTGCCTGTGGCGGAGGGCTCGAGCGAGTATGTCCTGGTGGTTGAGGGAGAGGTCTCGTACATCGGAGACGACGGCAAGCTCTACGTCAAGAAATACACCGCGGGACTCGACGGAGTTGTCGTGTCGGGGAACTATCTTCCTGTTGCTCCAGAACCCGTGACCGCTGAAGCTCCCGTCGTAGCCGAGATTGTTAGCCCCCAGTAAATAATATACATGTTAAAACGATGTTGCCAATGTTTCAATAATAAAAATAATATTTATCAAATTTTTCTCTTTTATTTATTCCTAGTTCCAAAGTCTTTTCAGTAGATATTGTTAGCACCCAGTAAATAGTGATCTTATAAAATATTGTCTGTAATAAAAAAAGTGTGTGTGTACTTATGTATACACCCAAGAAGTTATACTTCTTTTGCCTACCGAAGCAAAAATCATTAAATGATTTATGTCTCGTGCTATTCTACGTTTTTAGAAAGAACAATTTTGTATAATCTTGCAAAGATGGCTTTGACAATTAATTATTAAATAATGAATGCGGCTGTATGGGCTTGCACCCTTTGCAAAAAAAAACGAATGACGCAAACGTCAGAATTTTCATTTATTTATTTATTTATACATAATCCAAAGCTCTTAAAAATATTTAATTAATACATATAAATATGATCTGACAGCCAAAAGGGATTAACATTTTAGAGGCCTTAATTTTGCAATCGACACAGTAAAACACCATGAATGTATTCGGATATTTGCTAGTCAGTATACAATTATATATACATGTACGCATGTGTGTGGGTGTATGTGTGTGTCTGTGTGTGTGTATGTATGTGTGTGTGTATGTATGTGTGTGTGTATGTATGTGTGTGTGTGTGTGTTTGTGTGTGTATTCGTTTTAATGTGATAAAAACACAGGATTTAAACTATGAAAAGATACCTAACTAACATGAAATGAACTATCTTAATAAAATCATAAAATTATGTTTCAACTAATATTCTTAATATCTCATTTTTGAATTTGAGTTTATTGAGGTGGAAAATATCAACCGAACTGAACTTATTATTATAGCTTTTACGTAATCGAGTTATTATAGAATGTTGTGCGTAATTTGAGGACACCAGAGGAATAGGAAATAAGCATGTGTGCCTCGAGCGTCTTTTTGGAGTACAAAATTTTTTTAATAACCAACTTCAACCTGTTACTTTTGTGTTACAGTGAAGCGCGCGCATCTTAAAATTTCACTCTCATAATTTTTTCATAACGCGACTAAAGAAGTATAACTTCAATAATGTTATGATAATTTTTGTGTTTGCAATTTATATAATTCTAAAGATAGGAGGACAAACGAGCAAGAGGAAAACGTATACAGGATGTGATCGTTAAGTGTGATGCGGTTATTCCGTAACTATTACAGATATCAAAAACTTTAACTGATATCGAAAGTACGTTACCTAATCAAGAAAACATACATTATACATATATATATATATTTATTATTGGAGTAGTTGATATAGTTATAAATCAAAACATAATATGAAATCTTAGTAAAATTTATCTGCTTAGAAATCGATTAAAGTTAGAATAGATTTTTAATCCTCTTCAGAATTACTCTTTGGAACTGAGGTATCAATCTGTACTTTTAATGTAAGGAATCCATAAACCTTTTTTTATCCTTTTATTTAGCGGTGACAGCCATCTGTTCTCAAGCATTGTAAAAACCAGATTCTAGATGGATTGGCTGAAGCCAAGAAAATATATAATTGACGTGATATTGTAACACATTCATAACAATATTTACTGACAACAGTTTAAGGGATATTTGACATTACAAGTTCACGATATATGATTGCTTTTTGATTAAACGCTTCAAACATATCTGTTGGGATAATGAACTATTTTCATCTATTTGATGGAGTATTTGTCTGTGTTTCGAACAATGATTAATACATACATCATTGAGCCCAAATTTTGATGAATTGTTACGACTTCCAAACTAGTATCGTTAGATAAAAATATAAGTTTTAAACTATTTTAATTTTAGTTTTATTGACAATTAGCTGACCTGGCAAACGTTGTTTTGCCATATAAATTATATATGTAAACCTTCCTTGAGCTTCAACGAATCTATTACAAAACATTTCATTGAGATCGGTCGAATATTTAAGGAGTTATTAAGGAACATACAAACATATATTCTCTTTTATATGTATAGACTAGCTGATACCCCGCGACGTCGTTCGCGTACATATTTTTACATCTTGGATTACATTATTGAAGTTTTAGTAGGGATCCCTATTTTTTTTGCAAATGTAATGTACTCTATATCAACCGGGGATAATGTAGCTTCCCAACAGTGAAAGAATTATTCAAATCGGTTCAGTAGTTGCGGAGCCTATTCAATACAAAGAAACAAACAATCAAATCTTTTGCTCTTTATAATATTAGTATAGAAGTATAGATTATATTAGATTATAGATTGCATAATCAAGATATGGGAACAATACGAAAGTTAGGTTATGCTAATGAATGTGTGTTATTTAAACTAATATGTTACATTAATCGATTTATACGACTTTCAATTTATAACTCTCTCGACTAATGAAATAAAATCAAGAAATACGTTTTCATATACAGACAACCTGTATAGCCCAGGGGTTAGCGATTCTACCTACTAAGCTAAGCATTTATATGATGAATATTAATGTTTATTTCCGAGTCATGGATGTTGACATGTATTTATTGTATGTGTATGTGTATGTATTTATGTATGTTTAAGTAAGTATATTGTATAAAATATAGCGTTGTCTTGTAACCCATAACACAGGCTATATGCTTAATTTGGGGCAAGATAATTTGTGTAAAGGTGTAAATAAATAATTATCATGTAATGGCAAAATAAAAATGAATAAAATATCTTAGATAATTTATACGTCTAGATAGAGTCTCTTGCTGTTAGAGAACCGATAAAAACAGGCCAGGATTATTAGTTAAGTGTGTGTGACAAGCTACGTCTTACACTCGTGATTTGTATGACATATTGTGTTAGAGTGCGTGACTTTTTTTTATGGAATAGGAGGACAAACGAACGTACGGGTCACCTGGTTTTAAGTTATCACCGCCGCCCACATTCTCTTGCAACACCAGAGGAGTCACAGGAGTGTTGCCGGCCCTTAAGGAGGTGTACGCACTTTTTTTGAAGTTACCCATGTTATATCGTCCCGGAAACACCACACAAGGAAGCTCATTCCACAGCTTTGTAGTACGTGGAAGAAAGCTTCTTGAAAACCGAACTGTGGAGAACCACCACACATCCAGATGGTGGGGATGATATTCTAACCTGTGGCGCGTCGTGCGAAGGTGGAATTCGGCGGCAGGAATCAGGTTAAACAGCTCTTCGGAACACTCCCCGTGATAAATGCGGTAGAAGACACACAATGAAGCGACGTCTCTTGAATGTCTTGCTCAAAATAAAGGTTAATTCTAAAGTCTATTTTATTCGACGTTTTCTCAGTTGCCATGGTATATCTAGACCTATAAATGATCTAAGTAAAATATAATAAGTAATAGTTCGTGAAAGCAAGGTTATCAGGTTCCGTGATGACGTAAGACAAGACGTAAAAACATCACTGTAAATAAGGATGAAGGTAATAGTAAAACACATTCACCTGAGTATAATCTATAAACACAGCGAATGACAATAAAATACGCCAACTGGCTGTATGTGTTCGAACCCTTCCCCTGTCCTGCTATTGGACGAAAAAACGAAAAAGAAAATAACCACCAACTGCTCTTACCACTGTCCTGTATAAACTCTTACCACTGGACAGGCTGTTCCATATGTTAGACAGCATCTTTTTTGTGTCCAGTCCAGAGAACTAATTTTGTAAATAGTTTCCCATGATCTATCGATGTTTGCTGAGGTTGTCATCACTAGTATTATCGCAGACTCTCGCTACATGGCCAAAAGCGCCAAAATGGCGAATATCAAACGGGCACACAAGCATCTTGACAGCCGTCAGTCCAGTGGTATATAGTAGAGGTCAGTGCATTGACATAAAGTTTTTCCATAGACTAACTAATTGCCTCTTCAGCCATTTTATGTTATAAATTGCATAATTCCAACAAAAAACACATACATTGCAAAAATATTTTTTTTTCTACTTATTAAGCAACTGTTAATTTTATTTTTTTGTGATTTAGGTTCATTATAATATAAAGAATATTTAACGCTGTACTTTATTTCTGTAACAGCTGGGTCCAAAAATGGTTAATCCCCTTTGTTCGTGGATTTTGTTTGGTTGATTAGATTAGAACCAGATTCCAGAAGCAAATGTATGGTAACATTTCGTACCAATATTGTAGGAGTCTTTTGATTGTAACTTATTTAATGAGGATAACTCTTATTAGCTAATCATTTCAACTCAAATTAAATCCCGGCCAACTAGGGACGTAGTCTAAGACTTTTATAGGATAAGTTTTTATAGGTTTTTTTTTGCTCTTAATAGTGATTTTCATTATTATAACACTAGAAATAAGGGATTGCTTGTAACTAATTCTAGTAGGCTTCATAAGATACATAATAGCTTTAAGGGTAAATGTATACACTTCTACAATAAAGTCCCAGCCACTGTTCAGGCATTATCTATAAATAAATTTAAATGTTTTATAAAGAAATGGCTCTGTCGTAAATCCTATTACTCCACTGCTGAATATCTAAATGATCGGACAGCCTGGGACTAGATTGTGATTATTTTATAGCGACTGTACAATATTGTATATTTTTATTGAAAAGAGCGCAGAAAAAAGAATGCTGGGAGAGTTTCTTGCGCCGCTTCTTCTCTCTCAGAGTGCCATTTGTTTCCGAAGCGGTAGTAGTATCTAGTAGTATAAGAAATGACATCAAAAAGAATTCTAAAGGAATCAATTTTTGAGAAAATAAATGCCTTTTATGCCTTTTATGCCTTTTATGCCTTTTATGCCTTTATATTTTTGCAGTTTATTCTAAAAAAGTAATGAACTTTTTATGAAATGAAATGATATTTGAAACGCTTCTAACTTTGAACACGATCCATATTTTGGATGCTGCACCTTACAGGCTAATTTGTTATGTATCTTACAGCACTTGTAAAATACCTATTGATTGAAAAGAGTGACCGTTGAGTTCATTGTACGTTCTTCTCACGAGCTCTACTTATGTAGTAGATAGAGTAAACCAAATTGGTTAAATATATATAAAAGGGTTTATTTTAAGCCTAATTGAATACATTTTATTTGACTTTGAACAGATATAAAGTCACCCAATGAAAACCATATATGATTTACGCATGGGGACGATCTTTTTTAAAAACTTACACCAGTTAAATTGTTACACTAATTAGATTATCATGACTCTAGAAATAATTACTTTAAAATTTGTTTTTTCTAAACTCTTTCACCTTTTCTGCGGTTTTCTCAATACATTTTTTTTAAACATTTTATTGCCAAATAATCTCTGGCAATAAATCAAATTCCTTCCGCATACCTTATGCATTCTTACATTTGCTATTGGTATTTTTGCGTAACATACAAATTTAGTTCAATAATGATTTCACTAATGGTTAATAAGTAATTAATTTATCATCCATTAGCAAGGTCTCACTAATCTTTATTTGCATCTATATAAAACATTACTGACAACTACAAGATTATTATTCGCTTGCTTTTTGGTTGATACAATTGTATCTACTATCAACAAGAATAGGAAGATATACTCAAATAAAAATGAAATTGGTAAGTTGAATCTAAATATATTTAATTTTATGTGAATATCAAAAGCATAATTTTTTAAATATAAATATATTTTGTTATCTTTAAGTGACATTTCTCACTTCTGGGGTTAAAATATACAAATTAATTTGTACCAAAATTCATGGACGATGCGAGACTTAGTCCTTGGAACGGTTGGCTTAGTTGGTAAGAGCGCATCTTCCATGAATTTTGGTAAAAATTAAAATGGATATATATAATTTCAGAAAACAATGTATTAATATTTGTTACAGTTTGTAATAGTATGCTCCGTGATCGCCGCGACAATGGGTGCGCCCGCTATCGAGCTGCTGGTAGAGCAGCGGCCTGCAGCAGCTTCATCAGCAGTAGACCCTGCAGCAGTAGCAGCCCGGAGAGCTCTGCCCGCGCTGGAGCACGAAGAGATTCACGACGAGTTCGGACAATACGCGCTGCGCTACGTCACCGCTGAAGGCACCGTGGTCTCCGAGAGAGGACGGCTGGTGCCTGTGGCGGAGGGCTCGAGCGAGTATGTCCTGGTGGTTGAGGGAGAGGTCTCGTACATCGGAGACGACGGCAAGCTCTACGTCAAGAAATACACCGCGGGACTCGACGGAGTTGTCGTGTCGGGGAACTATCTTCCTGTTGCTCCAGAACCCGTGACCACTGAAGCTCCCGTCGTAGCCGAGATTGTTAGCGCCCAGTAATGACTTTAAGTTTGATATAGATGTTGGACCTATTGTCATTTTAACGTTGTAAATAGACTTCATTGAAAAGAATAAATAAAATTATATTGGAAAATTGTCGTAGAAATTATTTAGATTCACTAGTTTTAACAACAAAAAGAAAGTGTGTAAAGTAAAACCTAATTATTGTTATGATAATATTGATAAATAATTTATCGTCTAGATAGAGCCTCTGGCTGTTAGGCAACGCATGACAATAGGCCAGGCTTATTGTTTTAGTGTGCATGACAGCTATGTCTTACATCGATATCGTTAGTCACTTTGTTTGAGATTGCGTGCGCTGTTGAAAATAGAGGCTAACTATAGCAGCTATTTTTTTCAACGTGTTCACAGAAGTATATAATTATCCAAGATATAATAAAATGTACTATAAGTCCAAGATAATAGAAAACTGTCCCAGTTGGACTAAACTGCACTCCATGAAGTAATCCCCGTTAAAATCCGTTCATTAATCAGGAGTTCACTGGAAACAAACAGAAGGCATTGGATTAATATATCATTTCATATATTACTTAATTATAAGAGAATTTTTTCGAATCCCTCCTGCTGTAATGGTAGTTTTTAGTCATTTTTTTTTACTCTTATCATTCTATGTGTAGGTATGTAGGTTTGTGGGTTCCATTGTGTCCCTAATCCAGGTTATCTAAGTCTGTATGAGGTTACAACGAAAAACATCTTTATTTTATTTCTTGAAATTTTATCATAGATAATTCGCCGGCCATTTCACATTATTTTTTATCAGCGGTCATCGTCTGAAGCGCTCCATTCTTTCTATTTGTCATCAATGCCATGTTTAAACCAACGTGTTCTTAATTGGATTCTTACAGTTATGTTTATGTTTTCACACTCCTCTACTCCTTAATTAAAGAATAAGTTAATACAATGATTATTATACTTTAAGCCTTGTATCTTCCTTTATTACTATATCCACTAGTATATCTGTCGTCTTGATTTGTCACCAGTAGGAGGCTCCTTTGCACAGGATGCCGGCTAGATTATGGGTACCACAACGGCGCCTATTTCTGTCGTGAAGCAGTAATGTACGCATTAGTGTTTCGGTCTGAAGGGCCCCGTAGCTAGTGAAATTACTGGGACAATAAGACTTATCATCTTATGTCTTAAGCACAATTATTGTAGTGCCGCTCAGGATTATTAGGTTTTTCAAGAATCCCGAGCCGCACTGCATTGTAATGGGCAGGGCATATCAATTACCATCAGCTTACTGTCATAAAAAATATTCATTTATTGTATTATCGGCTATTAATTATGTTGTCTTCTTATCTAAACGTTCTGGAGACATGTTTGTATATACATATATATACTTTTGTTATAAGTGTAACTACTACTACTACATTGCATGCCAATATATTTTTTTTACTATAGTGATATATCTTATTTGTTTCCTTAATAAATAAGAGAAACTTGGACGCTGAAATCGACTGACAGACAACGGATTGATGCGTTTGAGATGTGGTGCTGGCGCCGCATGCTAAGGATATCATGGACGGCTTACCGCACTAACGTTTCGATCCTTAAAAGCTAAAAATAGGGAGCAGTCCACGTCTATCCACTATAAGTCTGCAGCGGATCATGAGATACTTTGGCCACATTGCACGACGCGGTGCTGATAACCTAGAACGTTTGATGGTCACCGGGAAAATTGAGGGGAATAGACCAAGAGGCCGGAGCCTATGACGCTGGTCTGACCAAATATCCGAGCAGACTAACCAACCCATCAGAATCGCACTCCACCATGCGGCAGACCGAAACAGATGGAGGAAAGCTGTAGACGAACTCAGGCGGAGTCACGATCCTCAGCAATAAGGGAACGACTGTGAAGAAAGAATAAATAAGAAATCCCCACTAACTCGATTTATTCAATTGAATTGAATACTTAATATTTCACTTTCAATTTCAAGTTAAATTTTGTGATAAATAAGCCACTACGATTTTTTGAAGTGTAAACTTCTTTAGCGGCGTTGAGCACTTTCCTAGGGATGGGTATAATATTTAAATGAAACACTTGTATAGGATTAAAACGCGCGTAATTGTAACTTGTTTTTTAATAAGATTTTTGCGTAAAAGTTACATATTTATTATTATTTTTAGTTAACCCGACGTTTCAAGACCTGTACAGATAAAAACTTATCTAAAAAATTACTATAATATGCCTTATCTCATTAAAACTAACATACATTAAAAACTAAAGTAAGGCTTATTATATATCAACATAATAAGGTGGTGTTTGCAGTGTTTTGTCCCAAAAAGGTTTGCTACTCAGCATATTAGTTGGGTATAACCCAACACTGATTTTCAGTAGCTACCTTCATTTTTATTTTCATGGGGACTGCGTTGAAATTATGAATGCCATTTTTGTGTACGATAGCGCAGTAAATGAATATGATATTGAACCACATAAATGCTGTTTATACATAATATTATATCGTCTTTGATATTTCTAAAATACGTAGTGCAGTAGTCTAAATACGCGTTGATTTGTTTTTGTATAAATCATGTTGCGGAATATAATATCGTTTCAAAAAAGGTTACCGCTTATAAAATTAGCTTCAAACAGGTGTTTTGGAGATCAAAAAGACAGACAGTAGTATATATTCCTTTAGTGAAGAAAAAGGCAAACCTAACATTGATATGCATTTAGTAAAGAATCTGTTATTTTGATACAGCAAAACAGACACATCTATTTTAAAGGCATAAAAAGCATTTATTTTCTCAAAATATGTTCCCTTATCAGTCTATTTGATGTCATTTCTAATATACTACACCTGCAAAAGTAAGTATCACACTTTTCAAATTAATTTTTTTTCTTAACTATAGAAGGTAGAGATTTAAGATTAAAAACGTTTTGTTGCAAATTTTATAGGCTTTAATTCTTAGAAACTAAAATTATACATTAGTAACATTTTTAACTTAAAAAATATAAAACAATGAAAATATACATTTTTAGTTTACTGTAAAAAAATTCAACTAAAATGTATTACAAGTTATTTAATTTTTAATAACTGGTATTGCCTCCTCGAGCTCTGATTACAGCTTCGAGCCGGTTTGGCATACTGAACACTAGGTTTCGGAGCTGATGTTGGGGAATATTCTCCCATTCTTGTGCCCTGAGGGTATTAGGTGGTGGTCTGCGATTTCTGACTAGCCTGCCAAGCTCATCCCAGGCGTGTTCAATCGGGTTGAGATCAGGACTTCTTGATGGCCAAGCCATCACGCTGATACCGACCTCCTGAATATACTCTTGTACGATATGAGCCATGTGTGGCCGGGCATTATCATGCATCAGCATCGATCCATCACACATATTTGCTAAATACGGCCCTGCATACTCATTGAGAATCTGTTGAGCATATCTTTGCTCAGTGAGGGTGCCATTTTCTATGGCAACTAGCTCTGTGCGACCTTCTGAAGATATGCCAGCCCATGCATGTACACTGCCTCCACCGTATTGGACTCTTTCTGAGATGCAGGCTTGAAGGTATCGCTCACCACGTCGCCTGTAAACACTTCGCCTTCCATCAGAAGTGTAAAGGGAGAATCGAGACTCATCTGCAAACAAAATTCTTGAACATTCTTCTTCATCCCACTGCATGTGTTCACGGGCGTATCGCAGTCTCGCTACTCGATGCTGTCTCTCGAGTTTTGGCCCACTCGCTGGTCTTCGGGGTTTCAAATTTGCTTCAGCAAGTCTTCTTCTCACTGTACTGTCACTAATGTAGTCCCTCCGGGTCTGAAGTAGCTGTTGCTGGACTTCAACTGCATTTTGGTGGCGATTTCTTAACACAGTGGAAATAATATAACGATCTTCTCGGGCACTGGTACACCTGGGTCTGCCATTACAAGGTCTCCTCAGATGGTGTCCAGTCTCTTCGTACCTTCGCTTTACCTTCTGGACCGTTCGTACCGTCACACCCACCATCCTTGCAGTGCGACGCATACTGATGCCTAGTTCCAAAAAGCCATGATCCTAGCACATTCTTCAACTTAAAGAGGCATGATAAATAAATGTTATATGCTTTTTAGCATCAATTTTTAAAACAAGACCCATCGATCTTGAAAAAAAATTAAAACAGAAAGAAAAATGTGAATGGTAAAATTGTAATTCGGAAACGTCCACTTTTTAAAAAGGAATGGTTTTGTTTTTGAAGTTTTTTTTCAGGCAATTCTTAAAAGAAGGTTACCGACTATAAAGTTTTTATGTACAAAATTAAATTCTCTTTGGAGTCCTTTTTATTTCGAAAGTATTTCTTGTAAACGTAAAACGTTATCCCAATTTTAAAAGTGTGATACTTACTTTTGAAGGCCAGTGTAGATACTACTGCTGCTTCGGAAACAAATGGCGCTCTGAGAGAGAAGAAGCCGTGCAAGAAACTCTCACAGGATTCTTTTATCGTGCTGTTTTAATGAAATATACAATATTGTACTGTCATTGCTGTTGCTATAAAATCAGCTGTGGAGTAGTAGAATTTATGTATAACAAGTTAAATAGATAAATTTATATAGTTGTAAGTTTTTTTTTATGAAAGCTATATTGCAATAATATTTCACTTTTGAATGTAATACAGAAATTCTTAGTACTGATTCCAGACTTAACCTTATAATTAACGGAAAAGAATTACATAATAACAATCAGCTGATTTCAAGAGTTGTACAATTGATATTTGTAATAGAACATTACAGTAATGTTAGCAATTAGAATTCTAAGCTAATTAATTGGCTTTATTAGGGCTCAGGACCATTAACTTACCTTTAAAATGAAACGTTTTGCTAAAGAGAGCATCAATAACAGTACAAACTTCAAGTGACACAAGTTGAAGCACGTTGGAAAAAGTAAGTGTTATTAATTTAATTTTAAATATTTAATAAAAAAAAAGTGTGTGTGTCAGCTCCGACGCACGACTGGAGTTTACGCCTCAAGAACGATTGTCTTTGAATAGGTACTAAACAAAATCAAGTCCAATGGAGTCGTTTACAAACAGACATACAGCAGAAGCTAATAAAAGCGTATTTATTAATAATTATAGATATTAAAAATATAAAATAATAGGTTAGGTTAAAAATTGTCTTTATGGCGTGAAATGCGCTTTATATACTCTCCATATTAAATTAAACATTTAATTATGTGCATAGCTCATATAAATTTGTATGAACTATTTTGATAATTCAATATTTAATAAATACAAAGCACACATGTTTCTATATACAATACATGTCGCAAGAAATGATGCGCACCAAAAACGTTATCCCATTTGATGAGTAGGTTTTACTCTCCATATTTTTCTCATACCGGGTGCCTTACATGAAAATCCATTCTTAAGGAGTGAACTCTACTAAATATTTAATTCTCGAAGTCAGGCTTCTATGGTTTCTAGAGAATACCAGCATTGAAAAGTAAAATTCCCAACATAATGCTGACAAGACACCAATTTGGTTCTTTAATGTTCACATTGTTATTACTTATAAGATTTCTGTAAACTTTTTGAACCAACTAAACCTTTTTATTATTATTATTAATAATTTATTACCAACCTGAAATATTAATATTATTTTTTTTTATGAATTGAATCTAGCCAAGACTTGGATTGATAATATAACTCTCAATTGATAATCTAGCGTTGAAATCAAGTTGTGTTTTACAATAAAAAAAAGCCCGCTGAGTTTCTTTTTTGAATGGGTGGCAGTTTTGACGTTCAATAAGTGATTTTAAATCCAATTTTGAATAATAATATTTGAATTTGAATATGAATAAATTCCAGGATATGGTAGTGTTATTCTTACACAAAACTAGATTATCTACAGATCACCAAAATACCTTTTCTTAATTATATTGGTTTACAAGTGAATGGTATTGGACAACCAATCATTAAATTATTTAAGTTGGTGGAGGAATTTAAAGTGTTCATAATATTGTGCAATTATGTCATGATATCAATATAGTTCTATACACGTAGACAATTAATCACGTCATACCACATACACCATAATAAGCTTCAACTGCCATATTTATATTATATATCTACATTGCCGCATTTATTCCCAGTTGTTTAAAATATTCTTGGTCAATAAGAAGCAATGTAAAACATTTATTTAGTTAAAGTTACGTTTGTTGAATTTGGAAACCAATTCGGGCAGTAACGGTTGAAACATGACTAAGGAGAAAAGAGTGCTTACATTGTCTTTAAAAAGACTTATGCCGTTCCGCTATCAGAATGCGAATGATATGTCCTTATATGTGTTTAGAACGACGTTGCATGATTTGTTAAAATTTTATATTAGTGTGTATCTTCTGCTACGGACCACTTTATTCATAGGCCATTCGATTACTCGACGCAATTTAGCTGCAGAATTTGTTTGAGTTAACTTATTTATCAGAATTTCTACCTCATAATTTTTTATTGACAAATCCTTAACTCCTACATGTGCTTCTTCTACCAGTTGGAGGCTTCTATGCAGAAAATGCCAGCTTAGAGGGAACCACAGCGGCACCTTTTTCTGCCGAGATTCAGTTATGTGCAAGCGTTGTTGTGTTTCGGCTCGAAGGACCACGTAGCTAGTGAAATTATTGGCCTTACCGCTAGGTGCAGAACGCATCCTTAAAATTAATGTTTCATTACATCACATGATATCCTTGACTGTCAAAATGAAAAAGAAAGTGACGGTACTAAAGATAATGAAACATTAATTTTAAGGAGCTTTCTTCAACAAGAGTGTAATACCTTAAGTATCAAAGTGACGAGAGAAATTGCGATACCAATCCAAACTTTGGGTTTATTCAACAATCCTGAGTGGCACTGTATTCTAATCGGCTGGGATTATCACTACTCACAATGTTATACAAATAGTTTGTTGTTAATAAATTTAGCAGATAATATTAATTATAATTCAGCAATCACAAAAAGGGCCGGACAAGAGTAAATGATTAACATGATCACTATTATAATTCTTTTGTTTTTTTTTTCTGTAGATGAAGATCTTCCTGTTTATGTGTTTGGCGGCTGCAGTTTGCGCTTTACCAAATTCACCAATTCCCCAAGGACTCCAACTACCACCGATGAACCCAAGCATCCTTGAAGCTATAAGAAAACATTCTGATGACATAACTGCTGGGAGACCAAGCACTGCCTTACGCAAGATACAAGAAATAATTAAAAATACAAAACCAGAAAAGCAAGTTTATAACGAACAGAACCCTGATGCAGAGGAAACTGATGCACAATACAAATTTGCTGATTTATATTCATCAAAAGATAATGGCGGTTCCCCATTAACGATAAATAAGGTAACTTCGTCGCCTGTCGTTGATGTTAGTGGAAAACAACAAAAGCCCACAGTTAGGGTTGAAATTCCAAAAGCACCACAGCTTCCTGGAAGAGAACACGTTTCATCCCAACCTTTACAATTATCAAGAGTTCCTAGTGAACCTATCAACTGGCAATTTGGACTGCCCCCTATTTTTAATCTGCCTAATATCCGGTTTCCGGTATACGTTGTTGAAGAATTTGAAACCGTTGAAAAGGTAAATGTCTAGCTTTGTAATAATATATGTTAGTGTATTAAATTATTTAATAAAGATATGTTTGCTTTAATACAAATAAGTGTTTTATGTTGATTTTAAACTTTTAAGTAATACAATGTCAACATATATGAGCATATTAATATAGGCATGTAATAATCAAAACAGTTTGTTATTTTTGAGTTTCGCCCCAGCGCTCTTACCAACTGAGTCAACCGTCCGCATGCCACATGATTCGTAAATAGAATAGAAATAGAAACACACTTTATTAGCAATAAAAAACACTCACACAAAAAACAATAATTTACAATATTAATTAAAATCTTAAAATACTAAATTGAATAACGTAACAAATATTATAAAAAATTAAAAATAAATAAATAAAAATAACAGTGTGAGCGTGATTCCCTACTAAAAGGAGCTGACTCAGTATATTGTTGTGTCAGTGCAGAAGACACCAACACAACACTGGTTTTCAGCAGCCCCTCGTGACATTTGAAGTAGAAAGTTCTTTTAGTCTTCCCATTGCAAATTAATTTGCGTAGGTATCAAAGTAAGCAGTGAAATAAAATAAAAATAATTAAATAATTGTAATAATAATAAATATTAAATGATACTATAATCTGTACGTAACTGTATATAATATAGTAAAGGTGGCATTAGGTACTAATGGTATAGGTATAAATGAGATATAAATATATTGGTGAACATTAAATAATGATAGAAATACAGAATTGTGTTATTATTGTGTTACTAGCTGACCCGGCAAACGTTGTTTTGCCATATAAAGTAAAATTCACGCGATAGTTTTATTCGATTTTACACCTTGTGTTACAAAATAGCAATTCTATTACGGATCCCTAATTTTGAAAAAAAAAGCATAGCCTATAGGCCTTCCTCGATAAATGGACTAACCAACACTGAAAGAATCATTCAAATCGGACCAGTAGTACCAGAGATTAGCGCGTTCAAACAAACAAACAAACAAACAAACACTGCAGCTTTATAATATTAGTATAGATTAAATTAATTAAGTTAATTGTGTTATTAAATCGTGTGTATTTTTGTTTAACTCTCGGGTTGTGTTATCTGCAAATATTTTTAAGTGAATACTTTTGAAGACTCGTTGAGCACTTTATTTTATAGCTGTTTAATGAGAATAAGCCATCACACTCGGATATGTAACGCGAGTCGGCTGAGGAACAAGCACCACCAGTCATAGCAAAATTAACTAGAGTAATTTATACACAATTATAATTAAATATCTTGTTAATGTTATTATAACATTATGAATATATGTTATAAGGGGAAACATTTATGTTATTATATGTAGGTAAGTATTTTTATTACTTCAAAAAATTTATTGAGAAATTTTTAATGCAATTTTAAATAAAAGTATTTTAAATAAGTTGCACCTAGTTGACTGCAAAGCATTTTCTACAGCTCTACATTCAAATTCAAATTTAAAATATATTTATTTTTTCTCACAATCACATAGATAAACACAGTTTATTATCGATATTAAGACTATTGTTTTAATTGTGAGAGACCATAGCTTGAAATAGGTAATGAATACCTGTGCTTAAAGTTACCGGGCTGCAAAACACATTGTGATAATATATACAAAAATAAGTATATTACAATAAAATTTAACTATTATATTGTAATAGGTGTTAGTGTGGGTAATGGTTATGTGTGTGTGTGTTGTGACTTGGTGTATGTCTAGTAGAAAATTTTAATTCAGTTTTTTATATTTTTAATATAAATAATATTATTAGAAAGCACGTTGTCGATTATATAACACTTAAAACGCTTTCAACTCCCAGTCAGATAATCTAAATATTAATTAATTAAAAGTATAGTTAGGTTATTATAACAATTATTTATTCAAACAAAACAAATCCTATAACTATATTTACAATACTTTGATTATATTAAATTAAAACTGTCATTACGGGGAAGCGTTAGAATAATACTGGCAGCATTTCCGCGTTGAATAGCTAGGCTGATCCGTTGACCGAAATAGCTGCCAGCGCTTGGCTCGCCAGTAGGCTTATTAAGGCGAAGGGTATGCAGAAAACACGCAAACAAGGCATTTTTAGACAAGTTTATTAGTGTAATTACACCATTTGGAGGTATGAACACTATTTTATCATATAACACATACCCTTAAGGCTTATTTGTAGGTTTCTAATGTTTGCTGTGGGTTACAAGTTAACACTCCAGAGCTATTTTGAAGCACCACTTTTCATTGCAGTTAAACATGTTTTTTCTCGGCATGACGCATTTGTTTAGTAACTATTCTCAGAAAAGGTATTTATATAGCTTGTACTTTTTTTGTGTAGGTACATTTATTCAGATTAGTAATCAATAATGAGAATTGTAAGCATATAAACTGTTTGCGCCTGTTAAAATATTACGATTTCCACGCAAGAATTTTGGAAATGTTGGCTTTGTTACATAGATCGCGAGTCGGCAACCGTGAACTCAAATCGCTCAAGTTCGCTATCATTTAGTGTCGCCTTAAGACGCGAAGATAGTATTTTGTACAGGCCGAGTGTCTCGACACCAAGGGGCACAAAAATGTATGACTCACTCAGACCGACATATTTGCGACGCTTGCTGTCTTCGGCAGTCGAAGCAGCAGCCCCAGCACCAACTGACGTAACTTGGACATGAGAAGGAGCCAGAGTGTCGACGCAAGTAGCGTCCCACACCAGCGCCCTTCCCCGCGCCCAACCCTAGTGGGTCATTCCATCAGGACACTTGCCATGGCGGCGGGTTTTGTTTTGGTTCTAATTGCCATTTGCCAAACCAGCTGCTATATTAAGAGCGGAAAATGCCTTGCGGATGAATGTTAGGTTATATATAGCAAATAAATTTAAATTGAAAATAGTGTAAAAAAATATATTTTTCTGTAAAAAAAGCGTGGGGTGCTTTTTAAGATATTATTAAAATAATAATTCTTCTACATAAAAAAATATTTTTTTTACACTATTTTCAATTTAAATTTAATTTCTATTTTTTAGTTGAATTTTATATAAAGCGTGCATTTTAGTTTTTTTTAACTATAATTTTTTTTTCATTTTTTAGTCAAATTAGTGTAATGTCATCGGTCCTCGATAAATCTACAAAGTTTTAACGAAATCTAGCCGTTTAAAGTGGGTAAAAATCACGCCCAAAGAAGTCGGTTACAAACATACAGGTGAAGCTAGTATAAAGCGTATAAAAAGCTGATTTTTATATTATGTCACTTGCGAAACTATCAAAAGATGTTTACTCAGACAGACAAACAGTTTTAATTATTCTTATATCTTGTCAGACTCATTAAAAGTACCTTGACCTACTTCATTTAATAATTCAGCTCGTTTGATGTCATTAGTGATTTCTTTTTAATGTATTAACTAATAAATCTTAAGGATATTTTTAATATAAATGATAAAGTGTTTGTTTTTGCCGTCAGACATAATCGCATCGTCCAACAAGATCGATAACAACAAGACAAGGTATGTAAAAACACTTTATTAAAATTTGAAAACTAAAATTTTATGAACGATGCGGGACTCGAAACCACGACTTCCGGCGTTCCGTGCCGGTGCTCTAACCAACTGAGCTAACCGTTCGAGTGACGTATCGTTATAAAATCTTGTATGCTTTGTTCAACTGTCAGGTTGTGGCTTGATCTACAGGATCTACTTTACAGTTGATTACCTGCTCAACCCCAATATTTGCATATTTGGAAATTGACTTGAGATGTCGCTCTTGTAAATCTAAACAATTTGTTATGTTTTTAAAGTGATAACCCTAGTCCTAGAAGTGAGGGTAACAACGATAAAACAGCAACCATCCCCAATATCGATGCATTACATTTGAATAAGGTGGCAATCTTACAAATAATCCAATTAGAAACGTCATAGCACATTACTGCAGCGGCCAGCAAATTAAGCATTGATGGCCGAACGCGTAAATGTGGGCCAAAGCGAAGCCGAGGTACACATAATATTATGTAAGTCCATCAATGCTTAGTTATGGCCAAGGCTTTTATAGTATTTTCCTCAAGTAAGATATCATTTGCCGCATTAAAACATTTATTTTCAAAAAATTGATACGTTTAGAATTCTTTTTGATGTCATAATATTACTGCTACTACCGCTTCGGAAACAAATGGCGCTCTGAGACAGAAGAAGCGGAAACTCTCCCAGTATTCTTTTTTGGCGCTATTTTCATCATAATTCATTTCAATCATAATCTAGTCCCAGGCTGTTTGATCACTTAGATATTCAGCTGTGGAGTAGTAGGACCTACGACAGAGCCATTTAAAAAAAAACAACATTTAAATTTATTTATAGATAATGCCTGAACAGTGGCTGGGACTTTATTGTAAAAGTGTATAAATTTATCCAGCTATTATATATCTTATGACGCCTACTAGGATTAGTCACAAACAATCCCTTATTTCTAGTGTTATAATAATGAAAATCACTATTAATAGTAAAAAGCATTAATTATTATTTTGTCTTTCAATACTTCAATTGACGAATTTGGGTTCTGCTCACTGTACCCGAGACTCTTCATGTACCCCCATACTTGAAAGTTCATAGAGGCTAGTTCTGCCTGGCCAGGGTAAAGGCCCACCTCATCCAATCCATTTGTTTTGATAATTTGTGTCAAGCCATTCTCTGACACTTCTCCTGAAATGTGCATGGCAGTCATCATGCTGAAACCACATGTGTCGAATCAAATAGACGACCCCTATAGCCCAGTGGTTAGTGACCCTACTGAGCTAGAGGTCCCGGGTTCGAATCCCGATAGGTGCAGACATTTATATGATGAATATGAATGTTTGTTTCCGAGTCATGGATGTTTATTTGTATTTATGTATGTTTAAGTAAGTATATTGTATTAAATATATCGTTGTCTTGCATCCATAGTACAGGCTATGCCTAGTTTGGGGCAAGATAATTTGTGTAAGAGTGTGTCACAGAGTAGCAACATGCTTATAAAACCAAATTGAGTGGCAAACCATCTAGTCGATCACTTAGGTCTTCCCGTATAAAGTTTTAGTAGAGCTCCCCATTTAAATTGTCAGGGAGAAAGTGAGGCCCAATCAAATAATTATTAATAATGATAAGTTCTCGTTCGCACCGCTTTAACCTCAATGTACAATTATTGGCGACTGACTATTAGAAGCGATCTGTGGGCTCGTAGCTATGTTTTTTCTATGAACTTTTAATTGAACCCTAGATTGTTATATCTCGTTAGATAGCTGATGAAACGTAGATATTCTTAAGTACATCTGTAAAACAGGGGCCGTTATTTTTTTCAGGAATATTTGAAATAAAAATAAACTTTCTAAACTTTTATTAGTTTTTATGAGTTTTAATCGTCTACGACGACTTATTAATCATTTAAAGTAAAATATTGGTTATTGAGATCATAAAGCATTTTATTTTACATTTAAAAGTCAAATGGTAGTAAGAATAAGACTTACACATTTCTAAATATTTGAGCCGATAGCCGAAAATCGGATACGTTTTATATAAAAAAAAATTAAGTCAAAATATCTCGAAAATGGTAAGTTTTATGATAGGGTGTTTATAGTCAAGTCAGTCAGAAACAATGTAAGCTATACGCCCTTAACGAGAAAAGGTCAAATTAACTAATAGCTTTAAGGGTAAATGTATACACTTCTACAATAAAGTCCCAGCCACTGTTCAGGCATTGTCTATAAATAAATTTAAATGTTTTATAAAAAAATGGCTCTGTCGTAAATCCTATTACTCCACTGCTGAATATCTAAATGATCGGACAGCCTGGGACTAGATTGTGATTATTTTATAGCAACTGTACAATATTGTATATTTTTATTGAAAAGAGCGCAAAAAAAAAAGAATGCTGGGAGAGTTTCTTGCGCCGCTTCTTCTCTCTCAGAGCGCCATTTGTTTCCGAAGCGGTAGTAGTATCTAGTAGTATAAGAAATGACATCAAAAAGAATTCTAAAGGAATCAATTTTGAGAAAATAAATACCGATAACCTGGAACCTGAATAATACTTCATCGAACACCATTATATGAAGATTAAAAAAAAAAACAATTTTCGTTTAATGTCCTATAGAATTCTCTTCAGCAGTTTTGTCGCGATTTTGTATCTTAATACATGTACTATATCAATATGTTTGAGCTATATTCATTACTTAAAGTTGTTTAAATATTTTCTTTTTGGACGTTAAAGTAGTCATAGAATAATAGCGTTTTAATTAAAATATTTTGTGCTGTTTGCAAGGTTTTAAAGTTTTAGTTGCTGTTCCCCAAAGCTCAATCAAATTATCTATATCAGATTTAACATACAATTGTATATCATAAACTTCAACAGCTGTCTCAACAACAAGTAACAACATATCAACAAAAATTTTTAAGGGTCACATTTCCAAATAATTTTTTTTTGCTCTCAATATCAACCAAACTATATATGTGTACTACCAAACTATATTTGGGTTGACAAACAATGTTTTGATTTAGTAAAGTTTTATAATAAAACTAGCTAACAAACACCGCGACATGATAATTTTATATATCTAATATATTAAATTCTCTTGTCATGGTGGTAAACTTTGAACTCCTCCGAAACGGCTTGACCGATTCTCATGAAATTTTGAGTGCATATTGGGTAGGTCTGTGAATCGGACAACATCTATTTTTCATCCCCCTAAATGTTAAGTGGTCCACACGAAATTAATTTTTTTAGTCAGCATTAAAAAATACATACAACTTCAAATTTTCACCCATCTGCGTACAACAGATACTTTCAGCTAGTTAGACGATAATATTATGAACTATTCCGCCCATACCACAACCACCATTACCACAACTTACAAGCCAAACATTATGCACAAAAAAAAATAATTTCTGTAGCATTAACGCATTTTTATTTTGTTCCAGATGTATATCCTTTATTTCATCACTATGGCTGCTGTAGTAGCTGCTCTACCAGCTATACCAGAAGCACCTCAACTGCCTGCTCAAGAAGTTAGCTCTTCGACTCCAGCTGCAGAAAATGATAAGGCAGGATTAGCAGGAGGCGACGGTACACCATCAACAGCTCAATTACCACCATTAGATGGTGCTGCAAAACAAGTTACCCATGAAGATACTCCATCAAAAAAGGTTGAAGCTGCATTAAAACCAGAAGAATCTTCAAGTGCAGAGAAACCAAAAATTCCTGAAGCTCCAGTTCTTGAGAAAAAGAATGAAAACAGTGGAGATGCTGGAAAAGCCCCGAGCGGAAGTGAACTTCGGGGAGTTCTAGCAGTTTGGTCAACTGTATCATCTCTGGTGCAATCTGCGCTGGCCCATGTTCCACGTCCGTCCCTGTCAACCAAGGCTGCAACAAACCCTGAAACCATAATTTTTGCAGACTATGAAATTATTTTGGAAAATGTCTAAATTATGTGTTTGACAAATAAATATATACATAAAAAACATCTTTATATAGTCGGCTATGCCGATTTTAATGGAATATGAGTGTGGGTTAGTCCTTGTACGATTTCACCGCCACCGACAATCTCTTGCAACACTAGAGGAATCACAGGAGCGTTACAGCCTCGCCTAGTATCGGAATACTGGGTCTCGAAATCTCGAGCGACTGCCAATTCCGCGGCCGACTGTAGAGCAAAGCCCAATTGGCTTCGAAGAAACTGGGCGTCATAAATAGAGCACGGCAATACTTCAAGCAGGTCCACATTCTATTATAGTACAAAGCGCAGGTACACACGCAGCGCGGCCACACGTGGAGTATTGCTGTCATCTCTGGTCTGGCGCACCCAAGTATCAGCTCGATCCATTTGACCGTGGGCAACGCAGAGCAGCTCGAATTGTAGGGGACCCAGTGCTCTGTGATCGGCTGGATCACTAATTCCACCTTCGCACCGTATAGTCATCGTTAAATTTAAAGCTCATTTTGAAAATATCCTTGGGTTATATACCTTTTTTATGACAATAAGGGACGAGACGAGCTGAACATTCAGCTGATGCTAATTGATACGCCCTGCCTGTTACAATGCAATCAGGATTCTTGAAAAACCCAAATATTCCGAGCGGCATTACAATTGCGCTCGTCACCTTGAGACATAAGATGTTAAGTCTCATTTGCCCAGTAATTTCACTAGCTACGGCACCCTTTAGACTGAAACACAATAATGCTTACACATTACTGCTTCACGGCAGAAAAAGGTGCCGTTGTGGTATCCATAATCTATCCTGTATCCTATACAAAGGAACCTCCGACTGGTTAATGCCCTTAGTTGCTCTTACGACATCCATGGTCCTCAGACTTCCCTATTATTTTAATACCAATAATTGCTTACTGATACTGTGAAACAAAATTAAATTGACGCCAAAATGTTTCTATTTCTAAAACCATAGTGAATTAACGCGGCTAAAATTTTGTTTAGGTCTTCTCCCGCCTAAAATTAGAGCCCCGAAAAAGTCGTCAGTTCATACCTACACATATGCTTAGGAGAAATAGTAAATTCCGACTTAATAATGATGAAACATTCAAATGCATTGTAGCCGGTGACGGGACGTGAGCTTACGAGCTTGACATGCAAAGAAGTCTACAACCTCCGAAGCCAGCCGGCAACGAATCTCTTGATACCTGTTGTTGCGGATGTCCATGTGCGGTTGCTTCACTACTTCTCATCCCGTGAGGATATTGCCCAATTGCCTGCAAACTGAACCAAAACCGAAAACACCACGCCAAAATGATTAAAAGTCAAAGTCATGTTAACCGTTGTCTTTGACTATCTCGGTAAGAATTCCGAGTATGCGGACTCGGAATTCTTATCGAGAAGTGGCGAGGCAACTAAGGGCATTTACTAGTGGGAGGTTCCTTTGCATAGGATACAGGATAGTTTATGGCTATCACAACGGCGCCTTTTTCTGCCGTGAAGCAGTAATGTGTAACATTATTGTATTTCGGTCTGAAGATAATTACTGGGAAAATGTTACCTAACATCTTATCTCTCGTCTTAAGGTGACGAGCGCAATTGTAGTGCCGATCAGAATATTTGGGATTTTCAAGAATCCTTAGCGGTACTGGATTCTAATGGACAGGGCGTATCAATTACCACCAGCTGTACGTCCTGCTCGTCTTGTTCCTTATTGTCATAAAAAAAGGTATATAACAAAGAAGGTCAATAGTAAATAAAGTATTTTATTTGGAAGTTATGGGGCGTTCAAGTGAAGTGAAGAACTCTACCACTTCGAGGCACCTGTTTAAATCGCATAGCAAATATAAAGTAGAATTCGCGACGCGAACTAATCTGATTTCCTAAAAAAGTGCTTTATAAAAAGTGTCTGAAGGAGCATACTTTGAAAGCGATAAAATAAATTTGAATGAATAACTAATATTTTGTGTATCATTGACCTGTGCCAGGTACTTTATTGACAGTACCTACTTTTTTCCTTTGTTTGAAAATTTCATACAGGGTGGGCACCCTGTATGTGTGTAATATAAGCATGACGTTGTTTAGGCTTAGTCTTAGGTTTTATTTGCTATCTCGATACTAAATTCTTTTTTTTGTGCGTCCTATGGTTTTTTAATACTAGCTAATTCATGGTCCATACTGTATATATGTATGACCAACAAACAAACCAATTGCTGCGCTGGTGCGGCTTGTGAAGCGGCTGAAAAAGCTAAAGCATGCAAATACAGGGGTCTAGGCTCCGAATATGATTTTGTCCCATTCGGTGTCGAGACCTTTGATCTGTTATGGCCTAGCGCTATAAGGCTTTTTAAGGAAATAGCAAAAAGGTAAGTCGACATCACAGGAGATCGAAGAGCTGGCAGCTACCTCGGACATAGAATTAGTCTAGCTATTCAAAGGGGGAACGCTGCCAGTATCTTCGGAACCTTGTCAAAAGGGACTCCTTTTAATAATATATTTTAGTTTTGTTTTTATATTATATGTTTTTAAGTTTTTGTTTTAGGTTCATTGTTCTTATATATTTTGTTGTAGTGTATATTTTATAATATTTTCATCTTCTAAGCACCTACAAAATAAGATTATGTCAGCACATGAGTTATATTTGGTTGCTTTAGCATATTTGCGTCATGTTAGATTTTTCGATAATTATTGATAGATTTGATAAATCCGAAATACCTATTGGAATTGAAAATATAACACGTTCAATCGGAGGTTAACATATAACGAATTTTTGTTGTCCTAATTTATTTAATAATCTAGCTCGTTAGAGGTAATTAGTGATTTATTTTAAATGAAATATGTAATAAAGTTTATGAGTATATTTAATATAAATGATAATGTGTTTATTTTTGTGGTCAGATATCAATGTTTCATCCAACGAGATAGATATCAAGGTATGTAAAACAAGTCATTTCTTAAAACATATAATAATAATATAATAATAAAAGCCTTTATTCACTGACCTTTCCAAATTTTCAACTTTTATGCTATACTTAAAAATATGTTACATATTATTTACTAAAAAAAATATTTATATTATTAGCAACCAATTCGCTGTAGTTGGTCAGGTTGTCTGTCGACATAGGCCTCCCCCATTTGTTTCCACGTCTCTCTATCTCTGGCTTATTTTCTCCATCCCTTTGGTAAATCATCTTCCCATCGTTTGATTTGACCTCCTCGTTTTCTTTTCCCATTCCTCGGATACCACTATATTACATCCTTAGTCCATTTCTATTTGTTCGTCCTCATTATATGTCCAGTCCAGTTCCATTTAAGTTTTCTTATTTTTCGTAACACGTCACTGACTTTTGTTCTTTTCCTTACTTTTGCAGTTGTCACGTAGTCTTATGTTAAGCATACTTCTTTCCATGTTGCGTTGGCAAACTGCCAATTTTTGGTTGTTTTTGCTTGTCGCAGGCCAAGTTTAACATCCATAAGTAAGACATGGTAGAATACATGTATTATATAATTTGCTTTTTATTATTATTATAGGAATTGTTTCATTTTTAACTATTTCTTTTAGAGACCAGTAGCGTTTCCAAGTGTTGCTTATTTTTCTATCTATTTCCTTAGAATACTGGTGTTTTATTGAAATTATTTGTCCTAAATATATATATTCATCTACATATTCTACAACTTCTTGTCCTATTACTTTATTTTCCTTTGCGGCATTTGTCATTAATTTAGTCTTAGTTGGGTTCATTGACAAACCTGCTTTCCTGCTTTCAAAATCTAATTGTTGCATCATAGTTTGTAGTATGCACGGTTTCTTAGCAAAAATGACTATATCGTCAGCAAATCTTAAATGATTTAGGTTCAATCCATTAAAGTTGATTCCAAAATTTCCCCAGTTTAAATTCTTGAATATATTTTCCAGCACAGCTGTGAAAAGTTTTGGGGAAAGTGGATCGCCTTGCCTTACGCCTTTTTGAACTCTAAATTCTTCACCTTGTTGCTCAAGTTGGACTGTTGCTGTGGTGTTTTTGTAAATTTCTTTTATAATTTTTATATATTTTCCTTTTATACCTTGGTTTTCTAGCATTTTCCAGATATAAGTGTGACTCAGCGAATCGAAAGCCTTATTGTAATCGACGAATGCCATATAATACAGTTGTCCGTATTCATTGAGCTTTTCAGTTACTTGCTTCACAACATGGATATGGTCGATGGTAGAATAGTCGGCGCGAAATCCAGCTTGCTGCCTCGGTTGGTTTTATTCCAGGTGCTTTGATATTCTCCCGAGTATTATTTTTGAAAACACCTTGTATAGATTCGGCATGAGGCTAGGTCTATAATTATTTATTTCATTTTTGTCACCTTTTTTGTGTAACAGGACAGTGGTTGATTTCGTCCATTGAGTCGGTATTTTAACAGTTGCCACTATTTTGTTGAAAAGATGGGTCATATATCTGGATATCGCAGGTAAGGACTGTTTCAGTAGTTCGTTAGATATTTTATCCTCTCCAGGAGCTTTTCCGCTTTTTTGTGATGTTATAGCCTTTACGACTTCAGATTCTAGTATACAAGGTGTTGCTTCTTCTTCATCGTAAGCTTCCTTATCTTCTTCTTGTGTTATTCTGTCTGTCTCCGTATATAAGTTTTTGTAAAAATCTGTCGCGACTTTCGCTATTGATAGTCTCTTTGTTGTAATTTTTTCGTTTTTCTTCTTGTTTTTAGTTTCCATGTTGGGTATCCATTGTGTGTATTCTTTTAATTGCTTTAGACCTTTCTTAATTCCACCTGTTTTTCTATTTGATCCTTCAAAACTCTCAGTCTTTCTGTTTTTTTATGTTTTCTAATCGTTCCTTGAATTTTCTTACTAATACATGCTATGTTTTGTTTGTTATCTTTTCTTTTGTCTAACATTTTATTTCTCTCTTCCATCAGTTTTAACGTTTCTTCTCCTAACTTATTTTTCTTCACTTTTTTTGTATTCAATTTGTTTATGTTTATAAGTTTATTTTTCAGAAGATTATATTTTTCCTGCACTGTTTTAGCGTCTTTTGTTTCATTTAGTATTGTCTCTAGATCATTCAATATTATTTGTGGTATCGGTGATGTTATTGTACTTTTTGTGTTAGAATATATAATATGTTTTCTTGATATCTTGTTTATGTCTTGTATAACTCCTCTTACTATTCTATGATCTGTATTGAAATTTAACTTATTAACTACTTCAATGTCATTAAATTATGTTTTTCTCTTGTTAATATAAAATCAATTTCATTTGTATCTCTACCATTCGGTGCAAGCCATGTCCACTTTCTCGACTTTCGCTTTTTGAAGAAACGTTCATTATTTTTAAATTGTAAGCAAAGGAAAAATCTATGAGTCTTTGCCCGTTGTCGTTTCTGTAGCCACTACTGTACTCACCTAACACAAATTCGTCTTTGTTTGTTTTCCTACCAACCTTGGCGTTAAAGTCACCCATGGCAATAATGTTCTTCTTTTGCATTAACTCAGTCATATCTTTGTAGAATTCATCTTTAACATATACGGTCTTACAAATAAACTTAGTATAAAGTCAACTGAGAATAAATTATTTGCAAGGGTACCTGACATTCGGAAAACTTCATAACTATCTGTTCAACTCCAGTTAAGTTTACTCTATGTAATCATAGATGGCGCTGTATTTTTATTGTGAATTAAATGAAACACGCTATCAAGGTTTAATCCAATATTACCTAGTATGATTATTTTTTATGGGTCTGTAATCAAATCTATCCTTAACCTTATTGTACTATATATTTCAATTACCATTAACTCCAGAAGAATAAATTCAAGTGACCAGTGTATGTGTATCATTGAACCTTCCCATATCGTTCACTATCTTTGATTTTACAGTATTGTCAATGATATAGTCTACATTTATCATAGTATTGGGTTATATTAATGCCGTATAGTTGCCCCTTGCATTCGCAACTAAAAGTTTTATCTCAATAAAATGTTTAATATGAGAATAATCATGTCATAAACTGTGGCGTCTGCTAATTCGATTACAATCACAATCCATCGACGAAGTTACTATTGCACGCCAAGAAAGGGAAGATATTAGTAGGATATTGTTTTTTATTTTAAACGTTAATTTGGAGAACTTTATTAGACGAACGTCTGTTTACAAATTTGTCCGCTTAGATTTTGTTTCTTTGAAAATCTGACAAATTTATTGAATTTATTCTTCTTCCTTATATGAGTTATTTTCATCGGAACTGCCAGAACAGAGAGACAATAAGGCATACTCGTAGGAGTAAAAAACCGTTCTCCGATTAATTGTTGTAAGTAATTTTTCTTTACAATTTATAGCCTGTAACGACATGTTATATTTGAAAATGGATTTTTTTTATTGAAGTAAATTTATATTGAAGTCCATGGCTCTTCCTTTGGATATATAGTTTTCTGGATAACAATGTACATAGTCAATGAATTCATCCAAGTACTCACTAGATATAAATGTAAATCTTTGCTTTCCATGTTTATTTGCTTAGAAGCTTCTCGAACACGCTCTCACAAAAGAATTTATTATTGAAATTGGATGCCTTAGATTAAGGATTGGTCTCCACTGCGCTCCAACTAGATACCGCAGGCGTAGTCGCGAAGTGCGGCAACTAATACTACAGCCAAGTGGGCGTGCTCGAGCCAGTCTCAAACAATGTGTGACGTTGACGTGGAACATGACAAACTTTGCTAACTGACTTTTTACAGGTTTCGAGTCCCCCTGAAAACGAGATCTTGAAAGGTCTTGAAACGTCGGGTTAACTAAAATAATAATAAAAATGTTACTTTTACGCAAAAATCTAATATAAAACAGAGTAACAATTACACGCGTTTTAATCCTTTAAAAGTGTTTTATTTAAATGTGATTTGATTTACTCGCGGTAATCAAAGAAAAATATATTATGAATACTGTCGTGAAGCTAATCCTACCCAGTAAAAGTAAGGTTGTATTTTTAAATGCAAAATATTGTATATTATTTATACTTATTATTATTATTACCCGTGAGAGGCTCCTTAACCAGTGGGAGGCTGCTTTGCACAGGAAGCCGGCTAGATTATGGGTACCACAACGGCGCCTATTTCTGCCGTGAAACAGTAATGTGTAAACATTACTGTGTTTTGGTCTAAAGGGCGCCGTAGCTAGTGAAATTACTGGGCAAATGAGACTTAACATCTTATGTCTAAAGGTGACGAGCGCAATTGTAGTGCCGCTCAGAATTTTTGATTTTTTTAAGAATCCTGAGCGGCACTGCATTGTAATGGGTAGGGCGAATCAATTACCATCAGCTGAACGTCCTGCTCGTCTCGTCCCTTATTTAAAAAAAAAACTGATTTTGATTATAAATTATTATGAAAATATTTTTTATGTATTACGTACGCTTCCTTCCACGACTTGGCAGAGACGTTCCCTGCTTGATACTTGAATGCTTGACTGCATACTAAAGACTCTTCGAGCAAAAGCAAAACCTGTTACTTAATAAATGCTGATAAACCTTTCATCGGAAACAAGAACAAGTAAATACAGTTCCGACATTATAACTTTATTTGCAACCGGTGTGTGTGGATTGATACACTCTTATCAATTACTGATGGTTTTTTTTTTCCTTTATCTTACTCGTGTAAACAATATGTTATGTTTTTAAAGTGATAACCCTCACTTCTAGGATTAATATACAAATAAAATTTGAAAAACAAAATTTTTATAAACGATGCGGGATTTCCTAATATGTAAATATTGGGGTTGAGCAGGTTATCAACTTTAAAGTAGATCCTGTAGATGAAGCGACAACCTGAGAGTTGAACAAAGTAAACAGAACTTTATAACGAGGCGGTACTCGAACGGTTCGCTCAGTTGGTTAGAGCACCGGCACGGAACGCCGGAGGTCGTGGGTTCGAGTCCCGCATCGTTCATTAAATTTTGTTTTTAAAATTTTATTTGTATATTAATCCTAGAAGTGAGGGTTATCACTTTGAAAACATAACATATTGTTTAGATCTGCAAGAGCGACATCTCAAGTCAATTTCCTAATATGCAAATATTGGGGTTGAGCAGGTTATCAACTGTAAAGTAGATCCTGTAGATGAAGCCTCAATCTGAGAGTTGAACAAAGTAAACAGAATTTTATAACGAGGCGGTACTCGAACGGTTAGCTCAGTTGGTTAGAGCACCGGCACGGAACGCCGGAGGTCGTGGGTTCGAGTCCCGCATCATTCATAAAATTTTGTTTTTCAAATTTTATTTGTATATTACTCGTGTAAGTCATAGAGTATATTTTGATGTTTGAGTATTTTTGTTGCACTATGTGATTGTTGATTCCATATTTTAAATGTTCATTTTAAAAGAGTGCCAATGAGTTTCTATTCGGTAACTATTACTTAAGTATAACTTTTGAATTTCATAAGTGTATTTTCTTTGACGCAAATGAATAAATACATAATTATATTTAATTAAAAAAAAGTGAAGTTTAATTTTGTTTCAGATGTACATCCTTTACTTCATGAGTATGGTTGCAGTAGTAACCGCGATACCGGATTACCCAGACGCGTCTCAACTGCCTTCTCAAGAAATTATATCTTCGACTCCAGCTAGAGATGATGAAGCAGAAATAGTAAGAGACTACGGTATACCACCAGCACCTCAATTACCACCACTAAACGTTGCAGCATTACCAGTTATCAATGAAGATATTGCAATTAAAAAGGCTGAAGCGGGATTGGTAGCTGAAGCTCCAGAAGCGCCAGTTCTTGGAAGCAATAGTGATTACAGTGAAAACCCGAGCGGAACTATTCCTCGTGGGATAGTTCTATCACTTTTGTCAACTGTATCATCATGGTTCCAATCTCTGATCTCCAATCTTCCTGGTGTTGGTGCTGGATGATAGCGGTGCTGATCCACCGTCACTATATTTGTTTCGGTGAAATAATATAGATTAGATAGATTATTAATAATAATTGATAGATTGCATAGTCTGGGTAGGTATTCCTAGCTATGCAATTCTTTTGGAAAATTAAAACGTGTAAATTGTATCTGTTTGATAAATAAATAAAGATTTTATTGATTACGAGCATATATTTATTTTTATATATTTAAGAAGTAGAAGTCTTTGTAACGTAAGTTATTTTTCTTCATAAGCAGCTATACCAATTTTTAGTTTAATTAAAACATTTATTATGACGCCAATGCGTGATAATATTCCACACTTAGTGCTCACTAAGTGCTTATGACTCTATGGTCGTTCAGATATTGAGCGTAAGGGTGCATTTAGTGCGCGACCGACGGTCAGCGCTGATGTCGGTCGAGCGTAGCTATAACTATGAAAACATAATATGAACGCGTTCAGTCCAGCGCTGATGAATTGCTACGTACGTAGAGCTACGTCACGCTGACGAGACTCGTCGGTCACTACGACGCTACGTCGATAAATTAGTGCATTCAATGCGACGCTGACCGAGCGACTAACCGTACGCGCGTAACGTAACGTAACATCGTAATGAAAAATCGTAAATAAAAATGGATGTCCTTGCATGTTCGAATATATAAGTATTGTATTAATTTCACCTTCAATTTTACTCTCTATAATAATTGGGTCAACATGATATCTTCTCTAAAATTTATAAGTATAGACAGGGCTTTACGTTAGTATTGAAGCAACGAAATAGTGTTCAAAGAGACCTACCCTATTGCAATTTTGTGCATTATTTTATTCAAGAAAACTTTCGTTCTTTTAATCAAAACAAAACCCATGCAGAACTTAGGGGCAACTAATGAAATAGAAGCTTAAACATATAGATTTTTTTATTTATAAAACGTGCAAGCATGCAGTGGCAGTACTATGATACAAGCCTGTCACGGCAAAATGGCGCCGTCTTATAGGTATCAGCCCATAAATATAGTTTACCAGAGTAATAGACAAACACTCTCCTCAATACGCGAGACTAAATTTAAAATGTTCATGTGTGCTAGTTTTACAGACGTGTAGTACTTGGCATTTGGTCAATCCCTATGACAAATATTGATAAACGGCGTCATATTCACGTATACACAGGGACGTGTATATCATATAGGCAATTAGGCAGTGCCTACCTCGTTATATACCTAAATAAATATAGCACTAGTGTTAAAGTTAATTTAGTTTCATTTGGTTCCGTTATTTATAACCAAACTTCTATTGAACACCCACTCATAAAATTTTTCCTTACGCTAGATACTAGAGCCCTACGGTCAGTAATTTTTGCATATTCCAAAGCTCAACTTCGACTAGTTAGATCAGGGATGCTGAAACGGTCGATCGCGAGTGCTTTTTGAGTCGATCTCGAGAAAAAAATCCGGTATAATAAACTAAAATCGGTAACTACGTACCATCCTATGAAAAGTATGCTCAGGACATGTCCTGAGCACAGTGTCATGCAGATTCAACATCCAAAGTCGTAGAACTTCAGAACGTGTTTGTTTTGTAAGAACCAATAAACTCGCAATTTTAAATAATAATTATGGGTTTTTTCATTGACATTTAATAGCAGACCTACATCTACCTTGAAAAAATGCATATTTATCGCAAAACTAATATCTATGTCATCGTGACACTCTACCTAGACGATTGAAGTCATCATCACACATACTTGAAGCCTTTCAGAGCCGATCGATCGTAGTCTAACAATTTTGAGGTAGATCGCCAGCAGTTCAAGCTTGAGCACCCCTGAGTTAGATCCTCAGTGCCTACCTTGCTAGAAAACCAATGCACGCCCCTGCGTATACATAATTTAATTTTGTAACAGATAGTCTTTAAATTAATATAACATTTAGAAAATATAGTGTTTACTGCGTATATTAAATGTAATAAAAAAATAATTTAGTGAATATGTTTTACTAAAATAAGCACCACGAAGCAGTATAGAAGAATCGGTAGTTACCTGTGAAATGTTTATTTATTTGGATTGTTGCTGTAGATAACAACACGATCAAACACAGAACACGACACGAGACCATTATATTTTTTAATTAATAACCGGTAAAACACAGAACAATACTAAAATTGAAATGAGGTCCAATTTGACAGGAGAGTAATGGATACTAAATTATTTTCATCGTGATCTCACTCTCACACAAGGTTCGTCTTTTAAGCTAGTATACTAAGTTTATGGTACAACCATAGACACAGAATATATTAGTGTATAGACAACTTCACAGTCAAAATTGCGAGACAAATTATATTTGGCTAGTGGTTTAATATTCAAACTGTTAAGGATCTAATGCGAATCGTAGCTGACTGTTTACGACCTGTCAATTAAAAATAGGTTACAGTAACAATAGAGCCACTTACTTCCTTACTGTTTATCTTGCGGTATCTCCGTTAGAGATATTCTTCTATTGAATTTAGAATTAGGTCCTTAGACTTTGAACATTTAACTAGCCAAACACTAGCTAACGCACATATTGATAAATCACTGTGGGATTACACACCAGTGGGAGGCTCCTTTGCACACGATGCCGGCTAGATGGATACCAGCACGGCGCCTATTTCTGCCGTGAAGCAGTAATGTGTAAGCATTTCTGTTTCGGTCTGAAGAGCGCCGTAGCTAGTGAAATTACTGGGCAAATGAGACTTAACATCTAATATCTCAAGGTTAACGAGCGCAGTTGTAGCGCTCAGATTTTTTGGGCTTATCAAGAATCCTGAGTGGCACTGCATTGTTTTTGGCAGGGCGTATCAATTACCATAAAGAGAACGTCCTGCTCGTCTCGCCCCTTATTGTCATAAAAAAAATCAAAATTGGCCATGACTTATCGAGAGGTATAACTCTATGGTTAGTACATAGCACAAAAGCGAACAAGTAAAATATCCTTATTATATGTTTGCAAAGTGATTTTTGTAAATAAAGTAATAATTCATAAATTATTTTACATTTGAGATTCCCAAACTATTTTGGGACCCTTTTTTCTAAACTGAACCGATTACTCATACCACACATCTGGATCAGTCGATTAAAACACTTTAGGTGGTAACATTAAATGGTACATGAACCCTCAAAGCACCTGTTTGGAAACGAATGGAGACTTCTTTGTCGCGTTAATTATTTGATAAAATAACAAAACGATTAAAAAGATTTTTTTTTTGTAAAGTGAAGTTTAATTTTGTTTCAGATGTACATCGTTTTCTTCATAAGTATAGTTGCAGTAGTAGCTGCGATACCAACTATGCCGAAATCGTCTCAACTGCCTGCTCGAGATATTGATGAAGCAGAAATAGTAAGAAACTACGGTATACCACCAGCACCTCAATTACCACCACTAAACGTTGCAGCGTTAGGAATTATCAATGAAGATGTTGCAATAAAAAAGCCTGAACTAGCTTCGGTAGCTCAAGCTCCTCAAGCATCAGTCCTTGGAAGCAATAATTACAATGGAATACCTGGAGAAGACCCGAACGGAACTATTCTTCGGGGTGTGGCTCTATCACTTTGGTCAACTGTATCATCGTGGTTCCAATCTCTGCTGTCACATATCTCATCTCCAACCCTACCACCACCACCAATACCACTAGTATCATCATTGTCTGTTACGGTAAAATAATACAGATTACATTAGATAGATTGCATAGCCTGGATAGGTTTACCAAGTTTGGAAAATTAAAACATTTAAATTGCTTGCTTGATAAATAAATAAAGATTTTTTACGAGCGTACATTTATTTTTAAATAATAATTTTTTCTTCATTAGCGGCTCCACAGATTTTTAGCTTTAATAATACATTTATTATCACGCTTTGGTACATATTCCATACTTAGTACTCACTAAGTGTTAATGACTCAATGGTCGTTCAGATAGAGAGTTGGGAGTTGCATATTATTTTCAATTATCAGCAAAGTTTAACAGAACAACAAACATTGTTCGAGACTGGCTTGAGTACGCCCTCAAGAGTGTAGTATTGTTGCGGCACTTTGTGACTACGCCTGCGGTATCTAGTTGGAACGCAGTGGAGACCAATCCTTAATCTAGGATACAAATAAGGCATAAGCTTCCTTGTGCGGTATTTCCATGACGATACGACATGGTTACCTACAAAAGCAAAAGCGCATACACCTTTCTAAAAGGCTGGCAACGCTCCTGTGATGCCACTGATGTTGCAGGAGAATGTGGGCGGCGGTGATCACTTTACATCTCGTGACCCCTACGCTTATTAGTCCTCCTCCTATATTAAAATTCTGTTAAAATCTTTTTATGAAAATAAGGGACGAGACGAGCAGGACGTTCAGCTGAATATGTAATTGATACGCCCTACCCATTACAATGCAGTGTCACTCAGGATTCTTGAAAAACCCAAAAATTCTGAGCGGGACTACAATTGCGCTCGTCACCTTGAGACATAAGATAAGTCTCATTTGCCCAGTAATTTCATTAGCTACGGCGCCCTTTAGATCGAAACACAGTAATGTTTACACATCACTGCTTCACTATGACTATTATGACTCTAATAATAAGTTACTCTTAAATTCTTTGATAACCAATCATAATTTATCTTTTTATTCGAAAAATTATTTTAACATTAAGATATTTAAAGTGGTCTAAAGAAAAATTTGATAACCTCAACTTTATACCTAAGAAATGCTTTAATTTAAAATATTATTAAAGGGATAGTAAAATGTCGGTTAAGTTCCTTTCAAAGAAAATTCCTGAGCTGTGACTCTTTGTATATTTTACAAAGGAAATTCTTCGTTGACTGACAGAGGTGAGATTATTATTTTTCGTTGAGCACTGAATGGAGCGAGTGTGAAAATACAAAGTATACTTTCATTTTTAAAATTAAAAATACAATGCATCGCACAAGTGATACTTATTTTATTAAATCTTATTGTTTATCGCTCACAAGAAATACATATTTTTAGCCGACTTCAAAAAGGAGTGGGTTATCAATTCGATCGGTATTTTTTATGTATGTACACCGATTACTCTGAGATTTATGAACTGATTTACTTAATTTTTCTTTAGTTCGATGCAGAATAGATGCCATTTGGTCCCATAAATTTTTTACATGGATTGGCCCAGTAGTTTCATTTTATGAACATTTTTTATGAAAATTTATGTTACTTCGATGATATGATTGTTTTTTGTGTACGGCTTTTTTATGAGTTTTCATTCAGGTTGATTATAATATATTATAATTATTATTAACTGACACTAAAAAGTAAAAATATATTAAATCTGATTGTTTAGCGCTATTCAGGTTCGAATCCCGGTAGGTGCAAGCATTTATATGATAAATATGGATGTTTGTTTCCGAGTCATGGACGTTTATATTTATTTATGTATTTTTATATGTATTTATGTTTGTTTATATGTATTTATGTATGTTTAAGTAAGTATATTGTATTAAATATATCGTTGTCTTGTAACCCATGTTACAGGCTATATATGCCTAATTTGGGGCAAGATAATTTGTGTAGAATGTGTGTCAATATTATTATTATTCAATCTATAGTCAATCTGTTTATTTAAAACATATTTTTTTTTATATTGATATGGTCGCTATAAGATTTTGTTAGGTTTGCTAATTACGTACAAACTTAAGACAGAAGTACCTTTAAGTAGGGACTGAATAAATTAACCGACTTGGTGTTACATGGACCTCACAACTTTTTACGGTGGAAGAACTGAGTTGCGAGACTTGGATTTTTTACACACTCTTATATTAGCATCAGTTGGATGTTTGTTTGTAACCGACTCCTTTGGGCACTATTTCGACCCACTTTAAACGGTGAGATTTCGTTCAAACTTTGTAGATTTATCGAGGACCGATGACAATATACTAATTTGATAAGATTACTCCATAATTCAGTTTCTGTCATAATTCCAGAGTCATGATTAAGCCGCCCACACTTGTAACTCTCGAAAGTTGCACGTAAGCATGACACACAAACACCAACAGTATAAATAAATTTATAATCCCATATATTTTATAGGCGATTACAAACTTATTTATGCAGTTGGTGTATTTAGAAAAGAGGACCGATATTGCAAAGTTTTGATGATTGATCAGTCAAATATATTATGCCTCCTTGGTAACTGAAAATTCAGGATTCTAGTTTTATCCACAACGAATTGATAGGAGGTTCCGAAGTTGAAAATAAACGGCCTGAACTGCATCGAGAAAAGGATGGTATGGCCGTGCCACTTGTCGAGCAAAAGCCCGACTTGGCGGACACGTGTCCCCAGAATTATTTTTAATGAAAACCGAAAATCAACAAAATAAAAGAAAATCAATAAAAAACATAAAAAATCGATTACTCACGGGTATGATTTACCTCGATGTGTACCTTGACAGATGGACATACAGGCAGACAAATTCCAGTACTACTCGGAAGTATGGAATCATAGGACGTAGGTTTGTATGTAAGTAGTGTGGCCATAAATATCGTTACCCCTTAAATACTTCAAATATTTATTGTTTTTTATAAGCGTTGTTAGAATTCATTTCCCGCCATTTCACATATTTTTTTGAGGTTCATATTATGTAATAAAAATGGAATGGTATTAGAAATTACGTATTAAAAAAACAAAATTGCAGTGATTGCATTGCAAAATATGGGTATGCAGTATGTTTGTCATTTTCAAGACATTTCAAAAGGTAGTAGGTATCATAGACAACCTGTATAGCCGAGTGGTTAGCGATCCTACCTACTAAGCTAGAGGTCCCGGGTTCGAATCCCGGTAGGTGCAAGCATTTATATCATGAATATAGATGTTTGTTTCCGAGTCATGGATGTTTAAATGTATTTATGTATGTTTATATGAATATATGTATGTTTAAGTAAGTATATTGTATTAAATATATCATTGTCTTGTAACCCATAACACAGGCTATATATGCTTAACTTGGAGCAAGATAATTTGTGTAAAAAGTGTGTCAATATATTATTATTATTATCATTCGTATGTTCGTGTATCATATTATCGATAAATGTACCAACACATCCTCTGTCGAAGACTATGGGTATGTTCCGATATGCACTGCGAGCACTGCACAGTGCTATCACTGTAGAAAAATTCGTTCCGTTATTGACTGCCAGTATACTGCCGCAGTACCCTAGGGAAATCGTCGCCAAGACGTCATAAATCGCCGCCAAGACGTCATAAATCGCCGCCATATCACGTGATCAGTCAAAACCACTCGAGTGCCTAATGTCTTATGAACAATACCTACAGTTTAATCCCAAACATTTTATATTTGACAGTACTCCAACAACAGTTTTTTTTAATGAACTAGAAAACTTAATTACACTCATTTGAATGCTGCGTCAGAAAATGCGGCTGACAGTATACGGGATTATAAAAATGAAATTTTAGACACTATTTAGAGCAAAAAGGTGACGATTTTAGTGAACGTATTTTTAAATTTTCATAAATCTATACTAATATTATAAAGCTGCAGTGTTTGTTTGTTTGTTTGAACGCGCTAATCTCTCGTACTACTGGTCCGATTTGAATGATTCTTTCAGTGTTGGGTAGTCCATTTATCGAGGAAGGCTATAGGCTATGTTTTTTTTTTCAAAATTAGGGATCCGTAATAAAATTGCTATTTTGTAACACAAGGTGTAAAATCGAAAACCTATTTTTGCGTGCGCTGCAAAAACTATTGACAATAGAACAAAATGATGTACAGGCTATAATATAGGCAATATTTTATTACTTATAAAAGTATCGCGTGAATTATACTTTATATGGCAAAACAACGTTTGCCGGGTCAGCTATTAACTGATAATGAACAGTCGAAATATTTATTTCTTTAAATTTATCTTTGAATGATTACAAAGAAGGGCGTATTTCCTCTTCTGTCTTAAATCATGTTGTGAAACCTCTTACCAATACGCTTGTTGAAAAGATATCGATAATTTTCTCATTACCGTATTGTCTTTATTTTTTTGTCGCTGTCAGTGTTGTAAAGTTTCAACAAAGTTAATATCCATTTATCTCAAAAAACATTATTGCATAAAATACAACTTTTCACCTCTTAAACCACCTTCACCTTTAAAAACATCCTCCTAATCCGATTCGGCTGTTGATTTAGCCCATTTACATTTGTGAAGGGCCATAATGAAGAAATATAAAACCTTGTAACTTTTCCTTTTACTTATTACTTTAATCAAGAAGCTTTTAGTTAAGTCTTTAGCAGATATTTGCTTTGACCTATCTGAGCTATTGGAATCTATTATTATGAAAAAACAACCGACTTCAAAAACACTATTTCAAAACAATAGATTTTTTTATTTTAAGTGAATTTTTAGTACACTGACTAACAATTTGCCTAAATATGTATAGATATACTAAATTTTTCAATGCGGCAATGAACGTAAGGGCTTTGCAATTTGATTATAGACAGTAAGAAATTCTGCCACAGATCGCACCCTTACTGTAAGTCGTTAAGGAGTCCCATTGATCATTATATTCGACTACGACAATTACTTGACGATTACTATGTGTAAGTAGATGACTTAAATATCCTGACACCATAAAAAGATTCGGCCGAGTATCGTTAATTTGCTCCTAAGAATTGAAGAGTTCCGTTACTTTGTCATGGATTAAACGTAATCAGAACCTAACCAAACTCACCAAACTATCTATATAAGTATATCCTTTCCAATAAAAAAGAATCATCGAAATCTTAAATTTGCTTTACGTATGTATAGCAAATTTAAGACTTTTATGGTTTTCTCATGGATGCCATTGTCAGATCTGGACCACACATACAATGGAACCACACGGGAAGCACCAGCTTTGAATTAAAAAAAGAATCATCAAAATTGGTTCACCCACTCGAAAGTTTTGAGGTAACAAACATAAAAAAATACCGACGAATTGAGAACCTCCTCCTTCTTTGAAGTCGGTTAAAATTCTATTCACACCTATTTCCTCCGCATCGGTATTTTCAACTAAAGCTAAGTTGCACTCTAAATATTACACAGTAGGTTGTATGAAATCGTGTTGTGTCTTATCATGCTATCCAAGAATAGCATAACTCTTAGATTAAGGGTTGGTCTCCACTGCGCTCCAACTAGATACCGCAGGCGTAGTCGCAAAGTGCGGCAACTACTACGACGCATAAGTGGGCGAACTCGAGCCAGTCTCGAACAATGTGTGACGTTGACGTGCCACATGTTATGTTAAACTTTGCTAAAAATTGAATCTTAAAAGCTGGGTTATCGTATGTGTGTTATTTTATGGTGGAGATGTTATTTTACAATGACATTAATTAAATACAAAATATTTACTGATGATATATTATGATCCCAGTGTCTTTCTTATTTCTTGTAGTATTATTTTTACAAAGTTTTACTACGCAACCCGCCATTTTCGTTCCAATTATTAGCAAAGTTTAACAAAACATGTTGTGTATGTAACAACACATTGTTCGAGAGTGGCTCGAGTACGGTTGGGTATAAAATTAGTTGCCACTAGGGCTTCCAATCCCGCAATACCGAGATCTCGGTATTGAGGGATACCGCACCATTTTCCAATCCCGCGAAATGCGGGATTACGGGCGCGGGATCCGCGGGATTTGCGGGACTGAAAAAAAGCGTGCATGCTATGCAAAATAGGATAATCTGCGTGAATTATTATTCTTAATAACTCAAATTATTGACTTTTTCTTATTTTCGTGATGTTTATTGATACATCCTTTTAGAATAGAATAAAAATTTTAGGGTGTGTACGTGAATGAATCTTTCATTAAGCCCTTAAAAGGAATACCGCCCACAAGTGTGGAAGCAGAAAGGGCATTTTCTGGCCAGGCAATAGAGTAAAATACGCAGTAGTTTGGCAGACGACAGTTTGGAAATGTTGTATTTCCTTCGCAAACATTTTCAGTTGATACTCGTATTAAAAGCTGAAAAACTTAATAATTAGGTAATAATTTATGAGTTTAAAATGTGTTTTTTTTTTGGTTGATTTTGTAATTTTGCGTTGTGTATTTTTTGAAAACGATTTGTTTTGTTTTGCTTTTTATTCAGAATTTGTTATTGTTTTATATTTGTGAAAAAGAACAGTATAATTTGATTGATCTCATTTTAATAGTAATATGTACGTAAATAACTGTGGAGTTGATAAATTCATTGTTTTAAAATGTGCATATTTTCAATATGTGGGATCCCGCAAATACCGAGATCCCGCGGGATTGAAAATTGGTAGTCCCGCAAATGCCAAGATTGAATACAGGCCGCGGGATTGGAAGCCCTAGTTGCCACCCTTTGCAACTACGCCTGCGGTATCATGTTACTGATACCAACCCTTAATCTGAGAATATAGTTTTATGAGCTCTTATTCTAAAGCTTTAACAGAAAATTGAATCTAACATAAGTTTATACATTGAGAAAATGCCTATGCTTGCTACTAGAGTATAAATCACATAGATATCCATTTTTTCATCTTTATTACTTTAAAGTGATATTTGATTCTTGTTGAAAATCTTAGATTACTACATCGTCTCAAACTTTTTCGTCTGTGTGTTGCATGCCGCGTGACGGTCGGGCGTCGCCTATAGTTCGCCGCAGACCGTGTAGTGTATAGACTATTACTCATTTGTGCCAGTGCTCCACGCTATTTTGTTTGTTTTTTAATATGTGCATATAATCTAAATAACTAATAATAACTAATAAAGTATTATGTATGTCGTACACTCCCTAATTAACAATATTGATTGAAAAGTATTGGGAGTCCATGTAAAGTGTATATCTATACATACATGGAAAAGAATTGAAAGTATTCATAAGTATTCAAATTTACTTTTATTATTTCCCAGTATCATTCCAATTTTCCAAGAATAAAATTAAGATTGTTAAAGCGATTTTTATACCCTTAATGTAATATTATTCCAAAAATGTTTAGTTAAATGTCTATAATGTGAAAAAAAGTTTCACTTTTACTGTGGTTTTATAAAACCACACAATCCTTTTATTTATTTATCTATAGTATCACTACATATTATAAAACAAAGTCCTCCGCCTCCGCATCTGTCTGTCAGTCTGTTTGAGATAAACTCAAAAACTACTGCACCGACTTTCGTGCTCATTTCACCAAATGATAGCGTGATTCTCGAGGAAGGTGTATATATAATTTGTTTAGTTTTTGTAATCATATTTGTAAACATTAACAATATTTGTTGGAGGTGTCGGAAAAAATTAAACTATCCGAGAGCTTTCAACGAAAACGATGTCTAAACACTTTGTGATATAATAAAATAATGTATGGTGGAATTGTGCATCTTATATAGGTCTACTGAAAAGTCTACAATGACAATTTGTTATGTTTTTAAAGTGATACCCCTCACTTCTGGGATTAATAAACAAATAAAATTTGAAAAACATAATTTTATGAACGATGCGGGATTTGTTTTTCAAATTTTGTTTGTTTATTTATCCTAGAAGTGAGGGTTATCACTTTAAAAACATAACATATTGTTTAGATTTACAAGAGCGACATCTCAAGTCAATTTCCCTCATATGCAAATATTGGGGTTGAGCAGGCTATCAACTATAAAGTAGATCCTGTAGATGAAGCCACAACCTGAGAGTTGAACAAAGCAAATAGAATTTTATAACGAGGCGGTACTCGAACGGTTAGCTCACTTGGTTAGAGCACCGGCACGGAACGCCGGAGGTCGTGGGTTCGAATCCCGTTTATAAAATTTTGTTTTTCAAATTTTATTTGTGTCTACAATGACATCAATCTCTTAAGGATAGCATAGATACTATATCCATTTTAATATTGACAGAACTGCGTCTGTCGGATCAGCTGATACTAGATATAAAAATATTGTTTAAAATATTATTTATGGATAAAGATTTGTTGAATTCGAAAAATCTTAAGTCTTAGTCACGTGGACAAAGGTAATCAAGGATTAGAATGGATCTCTCTAAATCACATTAAATCTCACACTCACTCACTGCCTCTATTGTGGTCGGGCCTGACGAGGGGTACAAAGGGGTATTAAGCGTAGGAATAATTAAAGCAAGTGTTCCGTACATATTTTATATTCACGCAATGCCCTGCAAATATCTCTATTTAACATAAAAACGTTATGAACAAAATGTTATCAACAAAATATTCCTTCACGAAATTGTACATAATCCTAAAATAGCATAAGAAATCGTTATGCCTGCGAAAGGACAAATTCAGCTGATATTTTTTTCTGAAATCGCACTTTCTTACAGAACATGAGGGAAATGTTTTTGTATAACGTGTGTTGTTTAAGTAGATAGGCGAGGCTAACGACATAATTATTATGATGTTTAATATTTTTCATAAGAAATAATATATAATAATAATCCTTTAATTAACTCCAACAACGTTCAAATACATAATAATATAATCTTAACACTACGCGTATAATATAAAATATAAAAGTTATGTTATTGGAACCCCACTGCGGGTATAGGCCTCCTCCAGCTTATTCCATGTATCCCTCCTTTCTGCTTATCCTCTCCATTCTTTTCCTGACATTTTTATTATGTCATCTACCCATCTGTTTCTTGGGCGGCCTCTTTTTCTTTTGCCAGATGGTCCTTCCCAAATTGTCGTTTCTACTGTCCATCTTTAGTCCATGAATCTCTTGTTAAATTAACAGAAGCGTATAAGAAAAAAAAAATGTTTTATTTTTATGAGCTTAGATTAAGGATTGGTGTCCGCTGCGCTCCAACTAGATACCGCACTACCTAAGAACAATAGCTCTCTTATTACGGCAACTATTACATGTTTGTGTGCGTGGCATCTTGACACTAAGTGGCATCTTTCATGGTGACCATCATCATATTGGTATCGTATCTGGTTTCCGTAATAAAAATACAATAAGATTACAACATTATCTAGTAATCTATGCTGAAATGGACGTTACAAATGAAATAAAATTAAAATTTATAAATTAATTTATGATTTTAAAATTCTATAAATGACACTAATGAATATTAAATTTCAGAAAAGTTAAGGTTTCATGAGAAGTAGTGGCAAGAAAAAGCATATACAGTATACAATTCATTGATTGTATTTAAATCCAATAGTTTCCATAGAAAATATGCAAAAAAACTCAAAGGTTTCGACTAACTTGATTCGGTTCAAAATAATTACTAAAAAATGCAAATTAACCATAAACCTCGATTTCTGGATTTTTAGAAATCCAGCGATCCGTATGGATGGAAGAGAAGGAAAGACACCTCTTTAAGTTGTTTTGTGGTTACTGTAACCGATTTTTATTGATAAGTCGTAAGCAGTCAGCCACGGAAACGGTTCATGTCATTTTTAATAAATCTGTCATGTCGTATAAAGATGGCTTGTCATGTGCTATTAAATTATAGTAAACTAGCTGACTCGACAGACATTGTTCTGTAAATAATGAAAAAAAAATACTGTTTTATAGGAATTTGCCAATAATATTTCAAAACATCAAAAATTATTTCGTAAATATGCTCCCTGTTGTTAGAATGAAATTGTTTCACAGCGGAACTGTCAAACCGTGCGTCACTAAATACTCTCATAAAAAATATGTCCATACAAAAAAAAAATTGGAAATAAAAGTAATTATGGGTCCCAAATCGAAATAAAAACTATCCTATCTCTCAAGATGGACCATACTGCACTCCATGAAGGAATGCCCATTAAAATCCGTTCATTAGTTTAGGAGTCTATCGCGGACAAACAACGTGTCACGTAATTTATATATTATATTAAGATTACATTTTTATCTATCAAATTCATTAAAAATATTTGCTTCTGACTGAAAAAAATATTTGATTCTCTTTTACTCAAATCGGAAAACTAATGATTTCCAAGAAAATGCACTACAAAGCTCTTTTTACTTCTTTTATGTTTTCTCTGTATTATCTAGTAAGTACATTTCCTGTGCACAAATGAAAAGAATTGTGATACAGCGTATTCAATTTCGCTAATGCAAGTGTATGAAACACTTGCATTAGTTCGTTGTTCGTTGCTGTCTCGGGCACCTTTATACATTCTGTTTTTTATTAATTTGCTAAAAAGGTTAGGATAAAAAATGTCTAACTGATTAACATAAATCTGATTAAGTATATAACACACTAGAAGCAATTAAAATCAAATTAATAATTAACAAATATTCTCATTAAAATCCTAAGTTAATTACTTAAGTTTAAAAAAACTACCAGTTGTTTTATCAATTTATTTGAAAAATGTAACCAATGCATGACTTGGTAAGTTGTCTTGCGTTTCTAACGATGAGAATGGAAAATGGAAAAGTTGAGCTTCACAAGCACTTCTAACTAATGAACCGTAAACGTAGAAATTGAACTGACATTAAATAAAATGGGATGAAACCAGTTCAAAGGTACTTATTTTCGTCATCAGTTAGTTAAAACTCTATAAATCGTCTGACGTTTGGAGCTGCTGTCATTAGTTTTCGCGCAATTTATTCGTAAATTAGTGAAAAAAGTGTAATCCCGGACATAAAAAGTGGAAATATTAGTGTAATATAATTTTACCTGTGACATACAGTGTTATACCAGTGTGTAAAGTCTATTTATTGCATAAAACCCCGAAATAGTTCTACGACCAGTGCTTTTTCTTTCTGCTTACCCACATTTAAATCTTCATTCAATAAAAATAATTTAATCATCTTCGTGCTACTATTGCCATCTAGTACACCCATAGCAAAATTTAAAAAAAAAAATATAATGGCAAAGTGCAACAACTGTGGAAGGTTCTTCGCAGAGGGGTCAGATGGCGCTAAGTGTAAAAAATGTTCAGTGCTATTCCTTAAGACGTGTTATCCGGATGCTCGAAATAATAACGAGTGGAGTTGCAAGGATTGCAACATGAGCATTAAAACTAAGGAAGCTTGCAGGGAGGTGAATACCCCTAGCTCCCAAGAAGAGGACACCAGTAGTCCCAGGTCAGGCAATCCACCTTCACTCGCGGAGGAAATGAAGCTTTTGCGGTCTGAGATTTAAATTTTTCGACTCGAAATGTCTAAATATACGTCAGTTGTGGAAAAACTCACCAATAGAATGGACAGTATTGAGGAACGAATAAACCGACTTGAGACAAAATTTTGTGCCGACCAGGATCAGCTGAAGCAATGTTCAGAGGTCAACGAGACTATTGACAGCTTAAAAAAACAGCTAAATGACTCGGAACAAGATAAGTTGCTAAACGATGTCGAGATCTCAGGTCTCCAGGAAAATAATGGGGAGAATCTGTTACACGTTGTCATTACACTCGCTCAAAAGATAGGGTTTAGTCTCGAGGAACGTGATATAGTGAATGCATATAGGCTCGGTGCACGCATCAATGCTGTGGAATCCAGGGGAGCCGGCTCCGAAGGAACCCGACGGCCGCGCGCCGTTGTGGTGCGACTCACACGCCGATACCTGCGCGATGAGTTCCTGCACGCGGCGCGCATCCGGCGTGGAGTGGACACCATGGGAATGGGCTTAGGGGGAGAACCGCGCCGTTTTTATGTAAACGAGCACCTGACTCGCGTAAATCGTAAATTGTTTTACCTGGCGAGAGAGGAACTTGCACGACAGAGAAATTGGCGCTTTGTGTGGACCCGGGGTGGGATAATATATGCTCGGCGAGATCAAAAATCCTCTGTTCATGTTATTCGTTCTGAACAGGACATCAGTAAGGTTTTTGGCAAAGAGTGAGTTTAGTACTTTTTAAAAGTAATTTATTTTTATTACATAATTTTAATTATATTGTTTTCGCTATAGTAAACATTTGTCAATCACATTATATTGGAATTTCGAGAGCTACAAAAACATTAATCTCAGCAAATTATTATTATTTTAATGCACTTCTCTCTTTTCTAATGACGCTGAGTCTGAATGATAATGGAAATAATTATAATATTGTCTGGAACTTTATGTACTATATTTTAGTTATGTTTATTCTAGCTTTAATGTGTTATTATTATATAGAGATTCTATGTGGCATGGTTTTGCAGTACTATTGTGGTCAAGTTTTATTAACTTTAAATTTTAAAAGCGGTTGTGATGTTATTTTATTATATGTGCGTATAAATATTTTAAATCAAAATTGGTTATATAAAATGAAAGATTATCTACATATTATATTAACAAATTTTTATTTACTTTATTCTCTTACACATATAAACGTTATTTCACTTGGTCACATATACATTGTTTCAAAATATCACCCTGTTCAGTTATAAAAAAAAACTTAAAATTGGTCTGCTAAATCCCGGCTCACTTGGAACCAGACATGACGAATTTGTAGCGGCAATGCAACGTCATACTGTTGATTTGATGGCTATAAACGAAACGTGGATGCGCCAGGGCCAGGAGGGTCGCGCATCCGCTGTCCCTGGATACAAACTACGACATGTTCCGCGCCCAACCAGCGTGCGCTCTCGAGGCGGTGGCGTTGGATTCTACACGAGACAAGGCCTATCTGTACGTATCTTATCACATCCAATTACACCAAGCGTTGAACAGATGTGGCTTAAGCTTTTTATCCGTGGCAGAGTTTTGGTCGTGGGCACCGCGTATCGTCCTACTTGGATGGATGTCAATACATTCTTTGATGCTCTTACTGAGTCATTGGGCGCGTTTGTCTGGTGTGAAAACATTGTCTTACTTGGGGATTTTAATATTAACTTTTTTGATACGGATCATATTAATTACAAAAAACTTGAAACATTTTTAAACACCTTTAAATTAAAACAACATGTGACAGAGGCAACGCATTTCACTTCTCAAACAGAAACACTTATAGATTTAATATGCACACATGTTCCCGTATCATCTGTTACAGTGGATCATGTTGAAAGTCTGAGTAGCCATGCGTTTATATCATGTGTTTTAAATATAAATAAAGACCAACCTGTTCCAAAACAGGTCGTGTGTCGACCTATAAAAGACATTAACGTGAATGATTTTAAGCAATCATTAAGTGACATCCAGTGGGAGAAATTATTAATATTAGAAAATGTTGATGAAATTGTAGTCTCATTAACATCGATACTATTATCTTTATTCGATTTTTAAGCACCAAAGAAATATGTTAAAATCAAATGTAATACATACCCTTGGATTACATACAATATTAGGAAGATGATGCAGTGTCGTGATGAAGCCCAAGTAAGGGCACGCAAAAGTAAGCTTGAAACTCATAAGCAATTTTATAAAGAAATAAAAAACTATGTTAAGTTCGCAATACAAAGAGAGAAACAGGCATATTTTGATACGTACATAAACTCCAATATAAATAAACCTCAAGTATTGTGGAAGCATATTATACAGAATACTCAAATCACTACGAAAAAAGAATACATATTACCATCTCACCTTGCAAATCCCTAATGAAATTAATAATAGCTTCCTTAACATCCCAGGCAGTGCTGAGATTCCTCTGTCTACTCTGACATATTATGAGTTCCATCGCCATAGTGACTCTGTTTTCGATTTTAAACTAGTAAATGAACATACGGTATTTCAGACTTTGAATGAGTTGAAATCACAAGCCGTGGGAATTGATGATATTTCATTGGATATGCTTAAGCTGACTACAGAAAAAACTCTTACTGTACTGACTCATATCATAAATACATCCTTGTCGTCAAGTAAGTTTCCAGACTTATGGCGTCATGCCCTAGTGCGTCCCATACCAAAAAACGACAATCCGAAAGACTTTAAAGAACTTCGTCCTATCAGCATACTTCCTTGTTTATCAAAAGTAATTGAAAAGATTGTGCATAAGCAGCTAATGAGCTTTTTGGAGTATAATGGCATATTACCGGATTACCAGTCAGGGTTTAGAAAACACCGAGGGACAACTACAGCGTTAATGGCCGTAGTTGACAATATTCTTACTGCACAAGATGATGGAAAGGGTACGATTTTATTACTACTTGATTACTCGCGCGCATTTGATACCATAAATTCGAGTCTGCTGCTCTCCAAACTAAGTTACTTTGGATTGAGTCCGAAAGCAATAAAATGGTTCCACAGTTACCTAAGTAAGCGAACCCAAACTGTAGTCATTACACAGGAAGATGGAAGTAGGTCATTCTCTGATTGTAATGCTCTTGAGCGCGGAGTACCTCAGGGATCAATATTAGGACCGCTATTATTTATCTTGTATAGTGCTGATGTAGTTAAAAACATTAAACATTGTAAATATCAAATATATGCATATGATATTCAACTTTACATAACTTTCAAGCCAAACGAGATGTCAGATGCAGAAAAAAATATTAATTCAGATGTCAGCCAAATCTATACTTGGTCGGTAAATAATTCACTGGTTCTTAATCCATCTAAGACCAAATTTATGATACTGGGAACCCCTAAAGTCGTTGAAAAAATTGAACGTTACAATCCTAAAATAGTTATTAATAATAAAGTTATTGAGCGAGTTCATGAGGTTCGTAATCTAGGATTAATATTTGAAGAGAATCTTAGATTTGAGAAACATATAAACTCTACTGTTGCGAACTGTTTTTATCGTTTAAAAGTACTCTATCGCATTAGGAACTATTTAAATACAAATCTACGTGTCAGGTTGTGTGATGCTTTGGTACTCTCAAAATTTAATTATAATGACACTACGTATGGTCCTAGACTACGAGCCCGCACCAAAAGTACTATACAGCGAGTGCAAAATGCCTGCGCCCGGTTTTGTTGGAATATTCCACACAGATCTCATGTGAGTCCGTATCTTAGAGAAGCCAATATTCTGAACATGGAAAGTCGCAGACGGCTACACTTCGCTTGTATGATTTTTGGAATTATAAAGACAAAAACGCCAGCATATCTCTATTCGAAACTGTTATGGCAAATGAGGGCAGGGTGTTGAATTTTATAACAAGAAACATTGTAAAGGCTAGACTTTGTCCTCCCAAGCATCACACTGCGGCTTTCAGGGGAAGTTTCAAGTACAATGCCACCAAGTGCTGGAATAATTTACCACCGCCGCTACGGGGTTTATATACAGTGTCGAATTTTAGAAAAAAATACAAAAAATACTTATTAATGACCAATACCTCCCTACATCTCCTGCCTTGGTGAACACTGTTTAAATTTCATTGTATTATATAAAATAGCTTCTCGTATTTATTTTTTTTTCTTCCTTATATATTTACACACATACGTTTTTTATTATATTTGTTATTGCCATTATTTATTTTTAGTAACATTTTTTTTGTTAATATATTTTTCTTTTTTCTCATACTAATTATTTTAGTGCCACAATTAATTATATTTTACTTTTAAAAATATGTCAGTTCAGCTCCAAACTTCACACACTGGGGTCACTGAAAATCAGTATTGTGCTCATAGTGTATGGACACAACTATAACTGAGTGGACTCCAGTTTTGGAAGACCACTGCCACATCAAGTTTTGCTTTTGTTTCTTTTGTATTAAGTTAAGTAAGTTAAGTATTAGATTAAGCATATATTTTGTTCTATTTAACTTTTTTGTGTGAATGTGTCAGTTTTTCTTCCGAAATAAATTCATTTTCAATTTTCAATTTCAAATTTCATTGTGAAATCACCTTCATATACATAATTGATTGTTTACTGCCAGAATTAGAAATTAGATAAAGGAAACATAGCTACAAGATTGTTTACGAGGTTCTGCCCATATGGACCAGCCATCGCTTATATATGAGTGAATGACTAAATACCTCCGCGATAAGCATCCTAAGGCATAATAAAAATATATAAGAATTAATTTATGATATTGTAACAATTTCTAATTTTCTGTAACTAATCGTCTTCTGTCGGTAGCTGATGGAAAGTCACAAAAAAGCCCGCTAAGTTCCTTCCGCCCGTGCCTCTCAGGTCTGAGGCATACTATTTCGAATTCAGGGTAGTTTTTGACGTTCAATAAGTGATTTTAAATCCTATTTTGAATAAAAATATTTGAATTTGAACTGACGTCCCTTAAATCTAAGGGGCTTAATCAAGCATTGGTCTCCGCTGCGCTCCAAATAAATACCGTACTAACTAAGAACAATTATTTTTCTCATAACAGCAACTATTAGATGACAATGGCATCTTTAAAATTTTGTAATATACGCTTCGGGCTATTTTACATTGAAATAAATAAAATACAAAATACTTACTGATGATGATATGTGATCCCAGTGTCTTTCTTATTTCTTGTAGTATTATTTTTACAAAGTCTTACTATGCAACACGCCATTTTAGTTTCAATTATTATTATCAAAGTTTAACAGAACATGTTGAACGTTAACTACTAATACGACTACGCCTGCGGTATCTAGTTGGAACGTAGCGGAGACCAATCCTTAATCTAAGTGACGAACTAATCTAATCCTCTGTCAGCCTTCACTCGTCAATCGATAAACTATCACTATGTTCCCTGTGCTTCCCCGGAGCGTAGAAAGAATAAGGAAGTTCCAGGCCCGAGAGAGTCATAAGAGGCGAGTAAGACCATTTACCTTAGGGTACCAGCTAGATTATGGGTACCACAACGTCGCCTTTTTCTGCCGTGAAGCAGTAATGCGTAAGCATGTGTTTCGGTCTGAAGGGCACCGTAGCTAGTGAAATTACTGGGCAGATGATACTTAACATCTTATGTGTCAAGGTGACTGGTACTAAAATTGCAACAGTCAAAATTTCTAGGTTTTACAAGAATCCAGAGCGACACTGCACTGTAGTGGGCAGGGCGAATCAATTTCCATCTGCTTAACGTCCTGCTCGTCTCGTCCCTAAAAACCTAGCCATGACATGAACGCACTAGCCTTGTTCATAATATATAGTGTGCATAGCCTTGCCAATATGTAGCCTGGTCGGGCCGTCCATGTATTAATTTTCGCGTACTTGGCTATCAAAGCGATTAAAGTATAAACAGGCTTGTCTCACTCCCCGTGATATTGAAATCGTAAATACGTGCGGCGGCCTCTACAGAGTAGGCCAGTTAGTAGGGACTCACGAGCGAGCAATGACGCACGCGCGAGCTTTGTTGTCACCTACTTCACCGAATGAGCCGAACGATGTTTTAAAAATGGAGAAACATAAAAAAGGCAAAGCATATTAAAGGTCATTGCGATCCAAAATTAAATTTTCTAAGCTTCCTAAAGACGCTGAAACAATCCAATTTAAATTGATTATTATTATTACGAAATTACCATTTATGATAGCTACCTATTTATTTCTTATGTACTATGAAGGTTTGAATATGTCGTGGTTTTTCACGCATACATTACTATCTGCAACTAATGTAGGTTTGACAACGAAAGAGTATTGATTTAAAATTACGATTACATACTTATTTATATTATATAAAAAACTGAGCTATTTTTATAAAATGATCTTATACTAAGTAGGTACTGTTTTAGGTAAAGAATACAACCCTAAAGTCGTCAAAATAGGTAAGAGTGACGCAATAGAAAGAGAGGCAACTTCAAGGTGAATAAAAATGTTACTAGAGATGTGCGATCTGAATTAAACCTTATTGTATAACCGCAAGAGTCCCAGGTACAGTTTTAGGTAAAGAAGTCAACCCTAATGTCGTAATAACAGGTAAGAGTCACATGGTAGAAAGAGAGGCAACTTCAAGGTGAATAAAAATGTTACTAGAGCTGTGCGATCTGAATTAAACCTTATTGTATAACCGCAAGAGTCCCAGGTACAGTTTTAGGTAAAGAAGTCAACCCTAATGTCGTCATAACAGGTAAGAGTCACACGGTAGAAAGAGAGGCAACTTCTAGGTGAATAAAAATGTTAGTAGCGCTGTGCGATCTGAAATACACCTTATTGTATAACCGCAAGAGTCCCAGTTACAATTTCTCTTAAAGAAGTCAACCCTTATGTCGTCAGAGTGGTAAGAGTCACGCGGTAGAAAGAGAGGCAACTTCTAGGTGAATAAAAATGTTAGAAGCGCTGTGCGATCTGAATTACACCTTATTGTATAACCGCAAGAGTCCCAGGTACAGTTTTAGGTAGAGAAGTCAACCCTAATGTCGTCATAACAGGTAAAAGTCACACGGTAGAAAGAGAGGCAACTTCTAGGTGAATAAAAATGTTAGTAGCGCTGTGCGATCTGAATTACACCTTATTGTATAACCGCAAGAGTCCCAGGTACAATTTCACTTAAAGAAGTCAACCCTAATGTCGTCAGAGTGGTAAGAGTCACGCGGTAGAAAGAGAAGCAACTTCTAGGTGAATAAAAATGTTAGTAGCGCTGTGTGATCTGAATTAAACCTTATTGTATAACCGCAAGAGTCCCAGGTACAGTTTTAGGTAAAGAAGTCAACCCTAATGTCGTCATAACAGGTAAGAGTCACACGGTAGAAAGAGAGGCAACTTCTAGGTGAATAAAAATGTTAGTAGCGCTGTGTGATCTGAAATACACCTTATTGTATAACCGCAAGAGTCCCAGGTACAATTTCTCTTAAAGAAGTCAACCCTTATGTCGTCAGAGTAGTAAGAGTCACGCGGTAGAAAGAGAGGCAACTTCTAGGTGAATAAAAATGTTAGAAGCGCTGTGCGATCTGAATTACACCTTATTGTATAACCGCAAGAGTCCCAGGTACAGTTTTAGGTAAAGAAGTCAACCCTAATGTCGTCATAACAGGTAAGAGTCACACGGTAGAAAGAGAGGCAACTTCTAGGTGAATAAAAATGTTAGTAGCGCTGTGTGATCTGAAATACACCTTATTGTATAACCGCAAGAGTCCCAGGTACAATTTCACTTAAAGAAGTCAACCCTAATGTCGTCAGAGTGGTAAGAGTCACGCGGTAGAAAGAGAGGCAACTTCTAGGTGAATAAAAATGTTAGTAGTGCTGTGCGATCTGAATTACACCTTATTGTATAACCGCAAGAGTCCCAGGTACAATTTCACTTAAAGGAGTCAACCCTAATGTCGTCAGAGTGGAAAGAGACACGCGGTAGAAAGAGAGGCAACTACGATGTGAATAAAAATGTTAGTGAGATCTGAATTACACGTTTTAATTGATTTTGCGGAGTGAGACTTATATTCTTTATACATATGACATAGAGCGTATAACACGGTTAATATCGTATTCCCAAATTTGTGGTGATTGTGAGACAAAATTTATATTCCAATGATAATGTTTCCAGTTCACAGTGAAGCAATGTAATGTATGATATCTTGTGCTGTTTGATTGCTGGAATTCATTCTAAGGCCGGATTGGGTTGTTTTTAGATGACGTCGAAATTGAATTTATATTAACCTTCCTGTGAAATGCTTCTCAATGTCTCGTGAAACTACTCATTTGCAAAAAAATAGGTGGTATTATTTTCTTCCATCCTTTTAGAAAATACAATAAGGCATAATCGGACTTTAACAAAAATTGCAGTTAATTGCGTATCGTGGCGGGAATCGTTGATCACTTTTAGGTAATTATTGTCAGATTTCCCTATTTCCTTGAAATTGAGTGACGTGGACCCAAGAGGACTTGGGTAGAGTATTATTCTCGGATGAAGCCAGAATATCATTTCACGTTGCAAGGGGAACGTTTCGCAGAAGTTTGCTTTGAAGAAATAACCCCTTTTGGTGAAGGCTCAGTTATCTTTTGGGCAGCGATTAATGTATTGACCGTCCGGAGTTAGTCTTCATAGAAAACGGTATTTTGAATGCACACTGGTACACCGCTATAATATGTCCTATTTCCTAACGTATAACCAGCATTAACAGTTCTTGGAGAAAATTTGATTTTTATGGACAATAACGCTTGCGCTCACCGTTCTGGCGATGTGGAAGCGTATATACGTCATTTGGATTAGCCAGCTTAAAGTCCCGCCCTCTATTCCATAGAGCACATTTAAGATGTTCTAAAACGAAGAGTATGATCGGTACAGCCCGTTCCGCAAAATATCAGGGAGCTAAGGAATGTAATTGCTGCGCAGTGGGAACGTATTCGTAAGCATAATTCGTAAGCGTCAAAGAAACGTATATAATATGAATTCGAAGACCTAAAACAAATTGGTTTGTGGAGGGCGAGGATCGAACCGGGGCTCCGTGGTGAGAGTCAACGGTTTATTTATTTATTTAATCATTAGATAATTTAAAAGTCTAGATAGACAGCTGTGAAAGGCCTCCAAAGATCTCCACGACGATCGGTCCTGGCCTGACCTCATCTAACGTATTCCGGCTATCTGGACCAGATCGTCAGTCCATCTTGTGGGCGGCCTACCAACAGTGTATCTTCCGGTATGTGGTCACAATTCAAAGACTGTACTGCCCCATTGGCGTCTGTCTTACGAACTATGTGCCCTGCCCATTGCCACTTGAGTTTTGCAATCATCTGGGCTATTATCGGTGACTTTCATTCTCCTACGGATCTCCTTATTTCTGATTCAATCTCGCTGTCATGCACTGTAAAAGAATAACCCTCGCCTATTGTCATGCGTTGCCTAACAGAATGAGACTCAATCTAGACGTATAAACTATTTTAGCTTTTATTTAAGCTTTCAATTAATTATTATATTATTCAGTTACAAAATTATATCATAAGATATTCTTCTCGATTGCTTATGATGAAAATTCTCAGGTCTTTGTTCAATAAAGCCTTCTCATTCGGATATCTTTTGACAGCTTTTGCTATCATTTTTCACGGGATCAAAAGTGTTTGTAGGCAATGGCTAAATTGTAAGACTGTTTCGGAAATATTTTCCGGACAAAAGGACCATGGTTGATGGATGATGCTTCAATAAGCAATACAATATGTTTAGAAATCATTCAGAAAATTGGATGAACCCCTCCATTTATAAATTATATCGTTCATTCGAAAATTCGTTCATTCAGAAAATTGGCATTTGTAAAGACTGTCTATAGAAGTGAAAACTTAGACCTTTTAGTTCAAAAACGATCAAATTATTAATTTCAATTTATTTTTAGAACTTATTTTCAATAATATATTAATCAAACAAATACACTTGAATTGAACTTTTCACAAAATCCATTCAATTTCACTAATAAAATTGTATATCTTACACTAATTAGCACTAATGTTGTACAATACGTTAGCTATGTAGGTACCTGTGGGAGGCTCCTTTGCACAGGATGCCGGCTAGATTATGGGTACCACATCGGTGCCTATTTCCGTGAAGCAGAATTGTGTAAGCATTACAGTGTTTCGGTCTAAAGGGCGCGGTAGCTAGTGTAATTACTGGGCAAATGAGACTTAACATCTTATGTCTCAAGGTGACGAGCGCAATTGTAGTGCCGCTCAAAGTTTTTGGGTTTTTCAGGTATAAATTACCTTCAGTTGAACGTCCTGCCCGTGGTCCCGTATTGGATTAGAAAAAAAGATATACTGCTATAAGCATTTAGGTGACGCGAACTAACGAGTTTTTAATTCACCCATTAAAAGTGTCTTATCTATAATTTTTTTTTTATTAATTATCGCTTGCGCCAGTTATGAACATATGAACATGTTGGTCATGCGAAACCATAAGATATTCCCCTACCGAAAAGTGCCCAACGTGGCTGAAGAAGTTTCTACTTCAAAACGTAATTTATATATAATGCATTATATAAACGTCGTATATAATGAAATGCACACAATACTGTATATCACATAGACCTTAGAAAGAAATCACTACCTAAGAAGAATAGCATTTTCTTACGGCAATTATTAGATGCTTGTGTGCGTGGCATCTTGACACTCAATGGCATCTTTCTAATTTACTTACGTTTCGTGTTATATTACATTGAAATTAATAAAATGCAAAACACTTACTGATGATATTATGTGATCTTCTTTGTGTGTCTTTCTTATTTCTTGTAGTATTCTTTTTCCAAAGTTTTACTACGCAACCCGTCATTTTAGTTTCAATTATTATAAGCAAAGTTTAACATAACATGTGGCACGTAAACGTCACAAATTGTTCGAGACAGGTTGCTCGAGTACGCGCACTGGAGCTTAGAATTAGCTGCCGCTTTTTGCGACTACGGTATCTAGTTGGAGTGCAGCGGAGACCAATCCTTAATCTAAGTTCAATGTGTAAGTTACCTAGTGGTTTAATATTCAAAATACTAAGTTACTTTTCTTTTCTAGCTTGATATATCTCCGTTAGAGACGTTATTCTCACTCGCGCACTTTGTTCGTCTATACGCTAGTATATTGTATATCTATGGCATATAATATATTTATTATGTTCTCTTTGTATCATTCATAATTTTTGCGAGTCGGGAGAATGTTACGTGTTATTTGTTACAACTATTATTTAATTACTACCGGCACAGAGTAGAGATGGATTCTTACGTATTCTATGAGTATTCTAGTCACCTAGAAAAAATAATATAAAAACCATAAACTTAGTATTCTAGTGTAATAGACAAACACTCTCCACATTACGGCGTGACTAAATTTAAAATGTTCATGTGTACTTGTTTTACAGATGTGTTACTGAGTTAGTGAAGTGTTTAGTATTTAGCTTTTAGACAATCCCTTTGACATAATATATTGATAAACGGAGTCATATTCACGTATCAATATTTATTTTCTAACACAATTATTGTGTTTACTGCGTATATAAAATGTAATATAAAATATTTTAGTGAATATGTTCTACAAAGGAAGCACTACGAAGGCTTTATAGAAAAATCAGTATCAAGTATTTACCTGTGAAATTTTTCTTTATTTGGATTGTTGCTGTATATAACAACACAATCTAACACAGAACACGACACTATTATATTATATCCGTTAATAATATCCATAAATAAATTAATATCCGTTAAGATACAGACCAATTACGATTAAAACACTAAAATTAAAATGCCGTCTAGTTTGACAGGAGACAAATGGACACTAAACTGTTTCAAAACGATTTCACGGTCCATCTATTCCGTCTCTTTCTCACACCTAGGTTTTTATGTAAGGAGAAATATCTCACATTTACACAAGATTCGTCTATTACGCTATTACACTAAGTTTATGAGAAAAAAAAAATGTTTTTTTTTACAAATACAAATTTATTATTTTCTTTAGCAAGTATTTACATAAATCAATATTCATGATTGGAGCCTCCTTTTAAGCACTATAGCGCCTGTGTTAGAAGACTCCACTCTTCCATAGCTTATTAATATTTATAAAATTATTTACAGACAATCAAACTAATTACTAAGAAGTATATCTAAAAAGTATGTATAGAAAGAAATAAGGTGTGTAAGGCAATTTACACACACCCAATGCACACAGCATTGGGTGTGTTGTGAGTGATAAGTAAGGTGTGAGAGGTAACTTTATACAATACAATATTCAGATAGCCTGTTAAAAAGTTTCAAGTGATAAAACTAGGCAAATAATAGGAGAAATATTATGATCCCGTGTTTACTGAATTACGAGATGAACAAGTTGAAACCTATTATGAGTAACATTATTCTAGTCACGTTTTTATGTTACTTACTTTCGTGTTACTTGTATAAAACAAGCGTACGCATTCAATAAATGAATTATAACTAAATACTAAATTAAATTAAATTTATAAACAAAATTTATATATGACTCGAACCCGAGACCTTTAACGTTCTGTGCGAGTGTTCTTCGATTGAGCCAACCGTTCGAGTGACGCATCGTAGAGGCGCCACAAATTAGGATATTATTCTTACCATCTGGATGTTTGGCGTTCTTCCACAGCGCGGTTTTCAGGGAACTTTCTTCCAAATACCAAAAAAGCTATGGAATGAGCTTCCGTTGTTTCCGGGACGATACGACATGGGTACCTTCAAAAAAAGCGCGTACATCTTCCTTAAAGGCCGGCAACGCTCATGTGATGCCTTTGGTGTAGAAAGAGATTGTGGGCGGCGGTGATCACTTAACACCAGGTGACCCGACTCGTAGCTCGTTTGTTCTCCTCTCCCATAAAGAAAAGACACAGATAGCGTATAAAAATAAAATATATAATTTATTAGACACTCAATTTTATTACTACGTTAGTAACTATATAATTTAGTTTTCTGTAAGTTGTTAGCTCAGCCCCTCGCTGTCACGCATGTTTGATATATCGAGCTGTCCACTCATCACATAAACATTACATGTAATCCATTAGCTGTGAGGTGAACCATCGTTTGTCATTATTTGCTCACTTGGTAGCTAACGATAAAGGCATAATAGTTATTTATGCAACTGTTGTGTAATAAGGGGTTTAATGTTGCAGGAGACTCGGTTTCAGATTCTTAAAAGTTATTTTGTGTATATATATATATATATACATATTTATTTATAATCGCTTATAAAATGCTCACAGAATACCTTTATTGATTAATGGTGTATGTGGATGACGCAGCTACTGTACTCAATAACTTTTGTATTAATTAATATTTACGTTTTTGACTTACTCGTGTAAGACATTGACTATTTGACGTTTGAGTGTGTCTGTTGCATCAATTTACATTTTACATATTATATTGTAATTTGAAATGATTTGTAAGTCGATGTACTTAAATGTAAGTCTTGATATAAAAGAGTGGCAATGAGCTTCTTGCTACTTCTTCTCATTAGCTTTACGAAGTAGCGGTAGATTCAATAAGTTTTTTTTTTGACATTCATAATTGTCATTTCCGTGACCTACGTGAATAAACTGATTTTGATTTGATTGATTTGATTTGTAATACACGAATGTGGGTTTGATAGGGTATAATACGACACGCTAAATGGCAGACGCAGTGTTGGTAGGCCCCCCACAAGATGGACCAACGATCTGATCAACATCACCGGAACACGTTGGATGAGAGCAATGCAGGACCTATCTTCGTGAAGATTTTTGGGGGAGGCCTTTGTCCAGCAGTAGACGTCTTCCGGCTGATGATGAATAATGATGATGATTAAAAATCAGATCACTACCCTTTGTTATCTGAGCGCACTTTATCAAACTGCAGCATAATTATTAGGTACGTGGCAAGTAGTGACAGAATCTTAAAAGGCAACGACACATCGATGTTAAACATGTGGAACAGTGAAAATGACAGGTTACGAGTTTGTGTAAGCGATAATAAAGCTTGGGCACTTCGTCGATCAGGCTTCTCTGTAACAAGAACAATATTAATATTTTTAATCATAAAAGTACTTATTATAAATATTATAATTTATTTCTAGTTACAAGTTTTACGTTACTATTATTAATAAATATTTGTTTAAAAAACACGCTTTTTATAAAAAAGCTTTTGGCTTAAAAATGATTTTGTCTTGCTTTTCCATCTTTTTTTAATATTTTTAAACTATTATTTGCATTGTTGCATTAAAAATTCTCTTTGGTATTCGATTATTTCTAAATTCGAAATTAGACAAATCGGTTAAAGATAATGGTTGAATTTAAAATTGACGTCATTTCCTTCCTTATAGACGATAGATAAATATTATATAAATCAACAAAAATCTTATTTGCAAGTTGAAAAATGGATAAATTTTATCAAATTAATGTATTGTCATCGGTCCTCGATAAATCTTCGAAGTTTTAATGAAATATGGCCATTTAAAGTGGGACAAAATCGCACTCAAATGAGTCGTTAACGAACAAACATATATACAGGTGAAGCTAATAAAAAGCGTGTAAGAAGCCTCGATCATTTATACATCTAGATAGACTATGACAGCTGTAAAAACATCGAAAAAAATAAAGTTTAGGACTAACCTCTATTTTGAGCAATTCACGTACCTACAATAAGACAAAGTGTCATACAAATCGCGAGTGTAAGACGTAGCTTGTCACTTACATTAATCTAATATTCCTGGCCTGTTTTTATCGGTTGCCTAACAGCAAGAGACTCTATCTAGACGTACAAATTATCTAAGTTATTATTGTTAAAAAGGTAATGAAGAAATTTAGAACAACAATAAATAATTACTTTTCTTTTTTATGGAAGAGGAGGCCAAACAAGCGTACGGGTCACTTGATGTTAAGTGATCACCGCCTCTTCTCCTGCAACACCAGAGGAAACACAGCGTACGCTGAGTTTTAGAAAAGTGTACGCGCTTTTTTGATGGGGATGCTCATTCCACAGTTTGGAAATATATATATATATATATATATATATATATATATATATATATATATATATATATACGTATGTATGTATATACTGGCTGACCCGGTAATCGTTGTCTTGCTATATTAATTATTTTATATGGCAAAACAAGATTTTTTTTCTAAAATAAACGTAGCTAAAGTTACTCCTTATTACATCAGCTACCTTCCAATAAAAGTCCTCCCTCCAAAATGTATATATATATATATATATACATATTTTAATTTTAAAATATAAAGGTTTCATCAATATCACATTATTTTAATATTATTTCAACAAGTAGCAATTTCTACAACTAACTAGTGAGTTGAAACAACTAACTTAAACTTATATAATAACTAGCTGATCCGACCTAACATATGCTCACTGTTGTTATACTAAAATTATTTCACAGCAGAACTGTCAAACCGTGCGTCAATAAATTCTATCATAGAAAATATGTCCATATAAAACAAATATTGGAAATAAAATAAAATAATTATGGGTCCCAAATCGAAATAAAAAGTATCCCATCTCTCAAGTTGGACTAAACTGCACTCCATGAAGTAATCCCCATTAAAATCTGTTCATTAGTTTAGGATTCCATCGCGGACAAACAACGTGCCACGTAATCTATATATATTAAGATACAGTTACGTACACCTTCCTAAAGGTCAGCAAAGCTCCTGTGATTCCTCTGGTGATGCAAGAGAATGTGGGCGATGGTGATCACTTATCAACAGGTTACCTGTACGTTCGTACGTTCTTCCTTTTCCATAAAAAACACTTAAAAACTAATATTTAAATGAAAAGTTTCCATGAATCGTTATTCTATACCTATTTTTCTTTCGTAGAGAGCACATGCCAGGTGTTCCTGTAGGATTAACACTTCTTTGTATAATCTGTCTCCCGACATGCAAATAGGAATCATCGGCAGAATCTGAATTGCGGCAAGACCAGCATTTATCTCGGGAAAATAATCTTCCACCTTTCGAAAAAAAAAAAATCATAAGGCGAGAAAATATATATGAGATTTTATTTTTATTTTTTATGAAAATAAGGGACGAGACGAGCAGGACGTTCAGCAGAAGAATTGACACGCCCCGCCCATTACAATGGAAGATTCTTGAAAAACCCAAAAAAATCTGAGCGACACTACAAGTGCGCTCGTCACATTGAGACAAGAAGTCTCATTTGCCCAGTAATTTCACTAGCTACGGCGCCCTTCAGACCGAAACACATGCTAACATATTACTGCCGTTGTGGTGCCCATAATCTAGCCGGCATCCTGTGCAAAGGAGCCTCCCACTGGTAAAAAAGACCATAAAATATAAATCTTGCGCCGTGCTTAGTAAAATAATAGCGTTTTTTAAGTAATACATACATGCATACTACACTAATTAATATTGAAATCAATTTATGAACGATGCGGGACTTGAACCCGCGACCTCTTGCGTTCCGTGCGAGCGCGTTTCCACTGTTAGGTTATTAACTGAAAAGTAGATCCTGCAGATGAACTTCACTTTTGGGATTAATTTATGTAATTAATCTCAGGATTGAGGGTGTATCAATTTAAAAAAATAACAAATTAATTTACATATTATTACGAATTTAAAAGCTTAATAACTATCGATAAATACCTCGGGACTGTTCCAAAATGCAGATTTGACGAAAACGTAGAAATTACCAAGAGATATTATAAAAGTAAAGGAAAACATCACAAGAAGCTGAAAAAAAGGAATATTATTAAAATGTAATCGCTTTTATAATGCCTTTAAAATAATTGAACACTTCATTATAAAATTATGTTGTATTTATAAGTACATTTGTTTAACGGCCGTTCCCAATATACTATCTACAGATAGAAATAAATTACTACTTATATTGTCATTAATTAGCTGTCAATAATTTAAAGCTCTCCCAATATACCCGATAAGTAATTCTTATCGCCTTATATTGTTATATGTCCCAATATACTTGTGACTTGCAATTTCCAGACAAACTTCTATCGCTGGTAAGCTTGACGTCCCATTGACAGACAACGTGTACGGATAAGATTAGTTACCGTCGATAAGTTTATTGGGACAGAAAAGTCAACGATAGTTACGATTTTTATCTCAAGTAGGCCACAACTGGAGATAGACTGAATAATGGGAACGGCCGTAAATGATCTAAGCAGTTACTAATAATATCCTACTAACCTGCCATTTTATGCAATCATTAAATATATCATAAGCTTTTATTATTGTATAATATAACTCCACTAGTTTCTCCATTTCAACGCGCCTCAATATTGGCTGTTTCTCTTTCAAAACTTTCACTTTTGAATCAACTTTGTGATTTGGATAAGATGTGTTTAAGAATAAGTATATCAGCTTCACTCTTGGTGTTAATAAATTTAATAAATGACTAAAAAAATGAAGTTCCAAAGTATGTACCATCTTAATTGGTATCAGAATTTGAAAAAACACAACCACTGATTTAGTTTTAATGTAAGAATAAACTAAAAATATAATAATTAAGGGCAGTGTTATTATAGCTTGTGCAATATTAAACAGAACCGCTGTATTTATATTAGTTTTATAGCCTGTGTTTTTGTCAAATGTAGAAAGCTCTGCGAAATAGAGTCGCAAACGACTATTGAAGATAGAACTCAATATAGCACATAATATATACGCCGTTGTATCGAAAATACAATAAATTTTATCAAATAAAACTGTTGATAGAAAAAAATACGTCCATACTGCGTACATCAACGTTATCACAACGGAGTAAACATACAATATTACAACGAAAAAGATATTTATATTATCGAACAAAAGAATCCGATTAATTCCAAACATTGTTTCAGCAATGATGAATATTTTGGAAATGGAATCGATAAACATATTTTGTTTGTCATTTCTGACAAATGTGTTCAATTTTACTGTCCACGGTAGTGAAGACATTATGAAGAACTGGTTAACAATACAAATGCTCCATCAATTTATAGATACAAATTATACAATAGTAGGTCATCCTAATAATTCACTTTTCATTAATTAATATGAAAGTAATGGATGTGTGTGTACTTTCTGTTACATTGTTGTTATTTCAACTATATAATTTACGATTCTTCAAATAAACGAGAATTAGTTTACAAACACAGACCCGACCAATTATAACCTTGGTCTTAGTTATTAAGATTGAGAGAAAAACTTAAAGAAATAAACATTTTGAATATTGCCTCTCAATGTATTCTTGATAATATTATATATATGTACGGAACAAACATAAATTTGTAATGCCCACTACTCGGTTAAGTCAAGTTAGTAAGTCTTTTGTGGGACGATATATATTATTTTACATTATACCAGAAAGCGTATAAAACAAATGTGTTACGATATTCAAAATAACTGTTATAAACTATTGTGTGGCAAAGGTTACTATAACATAAATGACTTTCTTATTGATACCACAGATTGGGAATGGAGCGACCTCAGTCTTTTCTACGACATTTACCCACCTATTTTCATCAAAATAGTACAAGTTGATCTCGAATTATAAAAAGATATAGGTACATCGATACAGACAGACAGACAGAAAAAATTGGGGAACTGGTTTCAGTAAATCATAAAACTATTACAAAATTTCAAAAAAATATTTTAACAGATAGGTGCTAGTGTTTTATATAGTAGCAAAGATTACATTACAAAATATTGTGATAAATGAAATCCAGCTATATTTTTTTTTCAATTTCTTCAGAGCACAATTGTAGTCTCTACGGACACTGCGATGTGAAACATCTATTGTATCCTTCCTTATCACACATTGCCACAGCGTCTTTCTTAGACCTCCTTTCAAAAGCCTTACATTGTTCTCGGTGAACACACACCCAAAAAGGACCTCCTTAAGGAATTCCAATGAAAATCAGGTCATCTCAAATGCTGGCGATATTAATCGTATAGCTTATATTAATTTGGAGTGTTTTTGCCACAGAATTAACACCTGTGAAACGTTTTAATTGATATCAAATGGGATGTAAATACTACGTAATAAGAAGCGGGATTGCCTAAGCAAAAATTGAAATTTAGTTTAGTATGGAACGTGCTGTGAAATTTAGTTTAGTACGGTACGTGCTGTGTTTTGAAATAAGTTTGAAGTAGTAGTATTTGCAGTATGGCGATTTGCAACGAAGTATAATCCGGCTAAATTGAAAGCAAACAGTTGCTTAAAACGTAGTGGATTTCGGCTATCTCCGTTTTTTACAAGATTATAGCCGTCATCTGTCAATCTATCAATGACTGCACGTTTCATACAATGAATTGTTTTTTATCTTACGGCCGTTCCCAATATACTATCTACAGATAGAGATAAATAACTACCATTATACTGTCAGTAATTAGCCGTCAATAATCTGAAGCTGTCCCAATATACCCGATAAGTCATTCTAATCGCCTTATATTGGGACGCGTGAATTGAAATTTCCATAAAAACTTCTATCGCTGGTAAGCTATACGTCGTCCCATTGACAGAAAGCGTGTATGGATAAGGTGAGTTACCGTCGATAACTTTATTGGGACAGAAAAGTCTACGATAGTTACGATTTTTATCTCAAGTAAGAGATAGACAGAATATTAGGAACGGCCGTTAGAGAGTTTCGATAGGCTGTCATTAAAACGCAAATGCATTTTGTGTTGTTCTATGTTGTCGCTCTCAATTATTAGGTCCTCCTCCTCCTCGCGTCGGTTTCCTCAGTGCTGAGGGTCGTGATCATCTCGACAGAGTACTTTTTTGCGTATTATTTGCCGCCATCAGCTCCTGTCGGAAGCAGAGTGTAAAGCGTCGTGGACAGTGGTTTCAAGGGCAGTGCGAATCTGATCGGTCCATCGCATGGGGCTCCTTCCTCTTGGTCTTCTTCCCTCCACCTTCCCTGTTACCATCAGTCTCTCCAGGTTGTCTTCATCCCTTCTGGCGATGTGACCGAAGTATTCTAGGACCCTACGCAAGCAGATGGTAGAGAGCCTAGTCACAATGCCCAGCTGTTTCAGGATCGACACATTAGTTCGGTGTGCTGTCCAAGGTATGCCCAACATCCTTCTCCAGCACCACATTTCGAAGGCATCGATTCGTTTTCGGTCGGCTTTCTTTAAAGTCCATGTTTCAGCGCCATATATGAAAATGGAAAACACCAGTGAACGCACAAGATTGGTCTTGGTTTTTATGCTGATGGTTCTACTCTTCCATATTTTCTCTAATTGTGACATGGCGCCTTTTGCCATGCTGATCCTACGACGAATCTCTCCCTTGCAAGAACCATCGTTGCAGATTTCAGAGCCCAGGTATTTGAATCTGTTGACCATTTCTAATTGTAGTGTTCCGGTAAGCTCCAACCTGCCAGTCTGATCCACAACCATAACCTTTGTTTTGGACCTGTTTATAGCGAGACCCAGCTCAGCGCTGACGCTCTCCAACCTGCTAAGAAGTTCATGCATTTCAGCCTCGTTGGCCGCCAACAGAGTGGTGTCGTCAGCATAGCGTAAGTTTGTGAGTTTATGCCCGCCAATGTTGATTCCACCGCTCCAGCCGTCGCAGGTCTTTCGTACGATGTACTCGCCGTATACGTTGAACAGGATCGGCGAAAGTATACAGCCTTGTCGAACTCCGTTTTCAAAACCAAAAGTCGAAGTCACCTGGTCAACCTTCACAATTCATTGGCTGTTATAATATAATGCCTGGATCAGTAATGTTAGGTGATTAGGTACGCCAAGCTCACCAAGTACCCTCCACAAACAATCCCATTCCACGCAGTCGAAATTAACGCGAGGGTGCGGTAGTTTTCACAACTCCTGGTGGACCCCTTCTTGTGCAGTGGTAATATTGTTGATTGTGTCCACTCTTCAGGCCAAAAGCCGTCTTGCCAGACCTTGTTGCAAATACTATGCAGTGCGTCAACCGGGTCGAGGTCACCCAAAGCTTTGAGAACTTCAGCTGTTACCTGATCAGATACTGGCGCTTTTTTACACTTAAGTTTTTGTAATGCGGCTGTTATTTCGGACCGTAAAATGTTTGGCTCCAACTCTAGGGACGCCCAGTCTGTGCGACTGTCAACCACTGAAGATGACTTTTTGTATAACTGCTCACAGTATGAGCGCCATCTCTCTGCTATCCTGTCAAGTTCCATCAGTGGTCTACCATCGGGGTCCTCTATGACCCATGATTTGGGTTTGAACTGCCTGCTTAACAAACGAACTCTTTTAAACAAGTCTGCTGTTTGTAACTTATTTGCATGCGATTCCACTTCACTGCAAATGTTGGTGATAAAGTGGTTTTTATCAAGGCGACAGCTTTTCTTTATAGCTCTTGATAGTTCAGGGTATTCCTTCACTACGGCAGCGTTCTGCAGTCCTTTGATTTTGGTCTCCTTCCTCCTCTGAATTAGATTCCATGTGTGCTCTGAGATCCATGTCGCCCTCTTATGATCTTTATTGCCTTTAGGGACAAGTTGCTTAAGGGAATCATTCATAATCGCGTTAAGATGTTTCCATTGTGAATTGACGTCAGTGGTATCAGTCAGTGGGGCCTCAGCCAGTCTTTCCTCGGTTAGGTTCCGGAAGCATAGTTGCTCTGACGGGTTCAGGGATCTAGTCACGGGGCGTGAGGACTTATGGTTCACCTTTAACCGCAGAGAAAACACAGCCACCAACAACACATGGTCAGAGCCACGATCAGCACCAGGGAATGTTTTTACATTTTTGACAGATGACCTCCAGCGGGTTTTTATCATAATATAATCGATCTGGTTTCTGTATCGCTCCCCAGGAGATCTCCAGGTATAGAGGCGTCTTGGGTGATGCTGGTAGAGAGTGTTCATGATGGCGAGTTTTCTTCCTATACAGAACTCCGCCAATCTTTGTCCACGCTCGTTCCTGATGCCCAGGTCATACCTTCCAACAATACCCGAGGAGTGTGTGCCAGGTTCGCTTTTGCCAATCTTAGCATTCCAGTCGCCGATGATGATAGTTATTTGGCGGCCAGGTATATCATCAAGCGTTTTTTCTAGGGTCCCGTAGAATTCGTCAATATCTTCATCGGACGCTGTCGAAGTGGGAGCATAGACCTGTACGATATTGAGTAGACATGGTTTCGTATTCAGCTTCATTGTGATAATTCTGTCAGATATCGGATTATAGCCGAGGACATATTTGTTAATTTTAGGTGGTAACAGGAAGCCGACTCCATTTTTACTGCAACTGTCATTCCCCGAGAAGTATAAAGTGCTACCCAAAGTGGTCCTAAAATGGCCCTGCCCGCGAAGATGAGTCTCGCTAACACCCAAAATCGAGATATTAAGGCGTTCTCTTTCCTCATCCACGATGCTTAATTTTCCTGGGTGCAGTAAACCCCTGGTATTATTAGATAATCAATTCAAATTCAATTTGAGATATTTTCATTCAAAATAGGATGTGACATCACTTATTGAAGTCAAAAAAACTACCACCCATTCCAAAACGAATGCCTCAGGCCTGAGCATAATGGGCACAACAAACTCAGCGGCCTTTTTTTATCATCAAAAAATATGTTTACAAAGTATTATTGTACAATTAAACTTATTATTTAATAGCCTGAGGGTCACTCCATTAATAAAAAATATCCATAAAAATCTAAATTTCTTAACATCGCTATCATGTTATAATGTTTTAAGGTCTGTTGTGAGTGTTGATATGATAAAGTCTTTTTGTGACTAATGTTTTGTGGTGAATATTTTATTCAATAATATTACTTTATTGCTTTAAATATTCAGCGTAAATTCATTTTATATCTCCTCACCTGTTTTAGTAATAAAGATTCAGCCCTATGTTGATAAATTTAGTACAAAATTAATGTTTTATGCTTCAGATAACTTGTATTGATAACTATCTAAATGATAGTGACGTGTTCATTATAAATATTAGTAGTTCGAATCGCACTTAGTAAATTATAATGAATACATTAGTAGAATATTCATATAAAAGCAATGAAAGTTTCATCATTAAAAAAGATATTTTTGAAAGATGTTCTGAAAATAACTATTTAAAAAATGAATAAAAGAAATTCAAATAAACTAATGTATTTACATACATGGAATTTTGATACAAAGATTACGTCATATTGAAAATTTATTGAAGTAATAATTTAGTAAAGTAGTACTTTGCGGATATGCATAATTATGCAAATGATTTGAGTTTTCTTGAGTGTTAATTCCTCCAATATTTGTCTTCAAATAATTCGTCACGTGTTCCGTGTGAGAGTTTTGATTCTGAAACTTCCTGAGGATGCATCGTTTAGAGGCGAAGCACTTTTTGAGTGAATCGTTTTTTTTCTTAGAGAGTTTCGTTAGGCTGGTGGAATTATTTTGCTTTGTTGATGGTAATGGGCATCTTGTACAAGATCCGAATGAACTGTAGCAGTTATACCTTCTCGGTGAGCGCTTTCAAAGTTCAACAACAGCAAAACACTCAGAAATAGTCAAAGTTTCGGTAGCTAGTAAACTATTAAGTGTAATGACTGCACAATGGCGCGTTGGATGCGTTCCAATTCTCACTCTCCAATGATCACAACCAATGTGCATCCAAGTCTTCATGATATAAATTTCCGATTCCTTAGCATTCGCCACAACGATCAACAAATCACAAGGCAAATCAACCTTAAATTTTTCTCTCACACTTCTGAGTATTTTTATGTGTCAGGAAACTTTGTTCGTTCTTATACTACATTTTACACAAATAAAATTTGAAAACAAAATTTTATGACCAAGCGGGATTCGAAACCACTGAGCTAAGCGTGCCCTGTGCTGCCTCGGGGCGTAAAAAGAATAGGGTAGTCCCAGGTCCAAGGGGCGACTACGGGCTTTTTGAAAGTGGGAGAGTCACGCTGCTGCCTTATGACGTCAGCACAATCGGGCCAGACTCGTCCGGGTTACTTACCACACTCGCACAGAATACCGGCGTGAAGTAGCGGCCTAGTGCCGCTATGTTTCGCATAGGTTAGTGTCGAGGACCGGGGGCCATTCCCCCCCGTCCTTTCCCCCCCCCAACAAAATATGAGAGCGGTCCTAAAAAATAAATTACCCCTGGAGGGTACCGGCTCTTGTAGAGCCGGAGAATCCCTCCCCGAGCATTCGCGCCCGGGCTGCCCCTCGTATTCTGGGGAGGGCACAGTACCGCGTATGTCACAGGACAAACAGGGCAGCAACACCACGGCACCCCGCTCCACGCTTAATGTGGACTTTTGTAACATCCGGGGAATTCCCTCCAACTTAAACGCCACCACCTTGAGACGGCGCAGCCGGCCTTGTGTTTCCTTACGGAGACGCAGATATCTCGACCTAGCGATACGTCATATTTAACGTACCCCGGGTACAAAATTGAGCATAATTTCATGCATCATGCCGGGGTATGTGTGTACGTTAGGGAGGATATCTGCTGTCGCCGTCTCGGCAATTTTGAGGGTAGGGGCCTGTCTACTCTCTGGCTCCGCGTAGATTTAGAGGACCGCGTCCGCATCTATGCGTGTGTCTACAGGTCCCATAGTGGTAACGCAGAAACGGATCACCTCATGGGCTGCGTTCAAGCGGCATTTGATGACGTGCTTGCTCAGATCCCCTCCGCTGAAATCGTAGTCTTGGGTGATTTCAACGGGCACAATGCCGAATGGCTTGGATCACGTACCACAGACTACGCAGGGCGATCTGTGCATAATTTTGCATTGGCGTATGGTCTGTCCCAATTGGTTGAGTCGCCGACGCGGCTCCCGGATGTGGATAGCCACATGCCGTCCTTATTAGATCTTCTGCTGACTACATATCCCGATGGTTACCAGGTCTCTGTCGACGCCCCTCTCGGAACGTCCGACCATTGCCTGGTCAGGAGTGTAGTGCCTATCCGACGCCAACGTCGCAGACCACCAGCGACCCGCCGCGTTTGGCACTACAAGTCAGCAGATTGGGATAGGTTGCGTTCCTTTTTTGCATCCTACCCTTGGGGCAGGGTTTGTTTCCTTTCAGATGATCCTAGTGCCTGCGCCGTTGCAGTAGCCGATGTGATACTGCAGGGCATGGATATTTTTATACCAAGCTCTGTAGTACCGATCGGTGGCAGATCACAGCCCTGGTTCGATGCGTCAGTTAAAGCAGCATCTGACTGCAAAAAACAGGCGTATCGAACTTGGGTTGTGGCGCTGGGCTCAAAGGATCCGAACTGCAAAGTTCTGAAGAGGAAATATAACCGTGCCTCCAGATTTTTTAAGCGGCAAATCGCCCGTGCGAAATCGAAGCACGTCGTCAAAATTGGCGAGCAGCTTTCCAGTTACCCGACCGGAACACGCAAGTTCTGGTCGTTATCGAAAGCTGCTCTTGGTAACTTCAACCAGCCGTCCATGCCGCCGTTGCACATGAGGAATGACACCCTGGCCCATACGGCAAAAGAGAAAGCCGATCTCCTGTGCACTCTTTTTTCCTCCAACTCGACTCTTGACGACAACGGAAAAACACCGCCGACCATCCCGCGGTGTCAGAGCTCCATGCCTGAAGTACAGTTCCGACAGAAAACTGTTAGGCGAGCTCTGTTTTCGTTGGACGTCAGGAAGTCGAGCGGGCCGGATGGCATTTCTCCAATCGTGCTTAGAACGTGTGCCCCTGAGTTGACGCCGGTGCTAACGCGTTTATTCCGGCACTCTTATTCAAAAGGCGTAGTCCCTGATTCATGGAAGTCAGCCCTTGTCCATCCGATCCCAAAAAAAGGAGACAGTTCGGATCCGGCAAACTACAGGCCTATTGCTATTACCTCCCTACTCTCCAAAATTATGGAGAGCATAATTAACCGCCAGCTCTTGTTATACCTTGAGGGTCACCAGTTGATCAACGACCGGCAGTGCGACTTTCGCCATGGTCGGTCGACTGGCGATCTTCTGGCATACCTAACACACAGATGGGCGGCGGCTATTGAAAGCAAGGGGGAAGGCCTGGCAGTTGGTCTGGATATAGCGAAGGCCTTTGATCGTGTATGGCATAAGGCGCTCCTCGCAAAACTTCCATCATTTGGGCTTCCCGAGAGCTTATGCAAGTGGACCTCCAGCTTCCTCACTGGGCGCAGCATACAGGTCGTTATCGACGGTTATTGCTCGAATCCCAAGCCCGTGAACGCTGGAGTGCCTCAAGGCTGTGTGCTATCTCCCACGCTGTTTCTTCTGCATATCAATGATATGTTGGACACCGCCAACATGCATTGCTATGCAGACGACAGCACTGGTGATGCCGTATACACGGGCCATGCAGGTCTCTCTCGGGAAAACGTCAACCAGTGCCGGGTGAATCTTGTGTCTTCTATCGAGTCCTCTCTTGAGAAGGTCGCGGAATGGGGTAAGTTGAACCTTGTCCAATTTAACCCCCAGAAGACTAAAGTTTGCGCGTTTACCACTAAAAAAACCCCATTTGCCGTATCACCGCTCTTCGAGAACACTTCCCTTAAAGCCTCGCCTAGTATCGGAATACTGGGTCTCGAAATCTCGAGCAATTGCCAATTCCGTGGCCATCTGGAGGGCAAAGCCAAACTGTCTTCAAAGAAACTGGGCGTCATAAATAGAGCACGGCAATACTTCAAGCCGGCCCACATTCTAGCGCTCTACAAAGCGCAGGTCCGGCCTCACATGGAGTATTGCTGTCATCTCTGGTCTGGCGCACCCCAGTATCAGCTCGATCCATTTGACCGCGTGCAACGCAGAGCAGCTCGAATTGTCGGGGACCCAGTACTCTGTGAACGGCTGGATCACTTGGCGTTGCGTAGAGACGTCGCTTCATTGTGTGTCTTCTACCGCATTTATCACGGGGAGTGTTCCGAAGAGCTGTTCAACCTGATTCCTGCCGCCGAATTTCACCTTCGCACGACACGCCACAAGTTACGATATCATCCCCACCATCTGGATGTGTGGCGGTCCTCCACAGTGCGGTTTTCAAGGAGCTTTCTTCCTCGTACCACGAAGCTGTGGAATGAGCTTCCTTGTGCGGTGTTTCCGGGACGATACGACATGGGTATCTTCAAGAAAAGCGCGTACACCTTCCTTAAAGGCCGGCAACGCTCTTGTGATTCCTCTGGTGTTGCAGGAGAGTGTGGGCGGCGGTGATCACTTAACACCAGGTGACCCGTACGCTCGTTTGTCCTCCTATTCCATAAAAAAAAAAAAAAAGCGTTCGAGTGACGTACCGTCATAAAATCTTGTATGCTTTGTTCAAATGGTTAAAAGTATTTTCTAGTACAATTTAAATTTAAAGATGGAATGGGAGAATCATTTTGAACATAGAACGGATCCGGGGGTATATAAGCCGTACTAAGCGTGGCCTACGGCAGTTCTAGTTCTGACTCGAAAGTGTAAAGAAGAAAAGAAGAAGTAGTGAAAAGTGGAAGTGTTCCAAGAGGAAGAAGAAAGAAGAGACTTAGTGTTCGGTGCGGTGTGACGCGTTGAAGGTACCGCCGCCCACAAGAGGAACAGCGGCAGACCGGCGAAGTGCAAGTTCAGAAAAAATGAACGCAAATAAAGACTCGTTCCTATAAGCGGAGTATCATTTCCAATCCCTGACCCACTCCCGTGTCAATTGGTGTCAGAAGTGGGATTGGAAAGATGCCATTAGTGCCCAGGAATGAGAAGGGAGTGACCACGCGAGCGGGAGCAGCTGCAGCGGCAGAGGACGAGTCACAACAAGCATCCGGCTCTGGACTCAGTGGGACCGTGTCAGCACCGCAGGCTCCTGCCGTAGACATCAGCGCGCTCATGCAGCAGATGGCCGCCATGATGCAAGAGCAAGCGCGCCGACAGGAGGAGCAGCTGCGGAGCTTGCAAGAGGAACAAGCGCGCCGACAGGAGGAGCAAGCGCGCCGATAGGAAGAGCAAGCGCGCCGACAGAAGGAGCAAATGCGGGGCTTGCAAGAGGAACAAGCGCGCCGACAGGAGGAGCAAGCGCGCCGACAGGTGGAGCAGCTGCGGGGCTTGCAAGAGGAACAAGCGCTCCGACAGGAGGAGCAAGTGCGTCGACACGAGGAGCAGCTGCGAGCCTTGCAGGAAGAGCAAGCACGTCGACAGGAGGAGCAGCTGCAAGGTCTGCATGAAGGCCTCTCCAAGGAAATTTTATCAGTGGTGCAGAAAAACTCCGCCCGGTTTGACGCTGTAGAAAAGGAGATCGCCCGGATTAACACTGTAGAAAAGGAGATCGCCCGGATTGAAACTGTGGAGAGAAAGATGGGGGAGATGGAAGCAACTATTCATCAGCTCAATAGGAAGGTCGTCCTTCAGCCAACCCAGGAGTCACCTGCGGAATCACATCGACCAGAAGTTTGAAAGTACCCCCCTACGACGGCAAGTCTTCCTGGGCCGCCTTCAAGCTACAATTAGAGACGGTCAGAAGAGCAAGTGGTTGGAGTGACCTAGAAGCACACTCTGCCCTCATACTAGCGCTCCGTGATGAAGCACTTTCCGTATTGGAAGCACTCGGCGCTGGGAAGGAGGAAGTAACCTATACGGAACTTCTTAACGCGTTGGAGGCACGTTATGGCGATAAACACCTTGAGCATGTGTATCGGGCGCAGCTTAAGGACCGCAGTCAAAGGGCCAACGAAACTCTGCAGCAGTGGTCCCTCGAAGCTGAGAAGCTAGTGCGTAAAGCATATCAGTCGTCGCAAACTGCAATAGAAGAAATGTTGCTCCAAGTGTTCATCGATGGAATACGGGACGCCGAAGTAAGAGCAGCCGTACGACTGAGTCATCATACTAGCTTGAAGGAAGCGGTGGCACATGCGTTGGAAATGGAAGCAGTTCGCCACGATTCTCGGGGGTTGAGACTCCGCAAAATTGTACCAGCAGATTCCAGCCGAAGGCAAGCATATAGCCCAGTATGCTATGGGGTGTGGGGAGCGAGGACACATTAGGAGCACTTGCCCCAGGCGTGAGAGCATAACGCAAGGTAGGAAGGATGCGGCGGTCTCAACATCACCGCTGGAGCAGCAGGAAAACTAGAAAAGGCCAGGGCAGTGGGGTGGGCGCTGGCTGGTAGAAGCAAAGCCCCAAGGATCTTCGTTAAGCAGACATGTGACGGAAACACTTTAGTTATAGAGGGAATGATAAATGGAAAATCTTGCCGTTTCACTTTGGATACGGGAGCCTCGCGTACAGTCGTTAGCCAAATCCCGTTCCCGTGTTTAATCCTCATGAGAACAAGCAAATCATTAGGAAAGGAACAGTGGTAGGAGGTTGTGAGGAGATAGCTTGGTTAAGAAAGTGTGAAGAAGGGAGGAAGACCGTAGCTGCAAGCCAGGATGTGAACATACAGAAACTTCTGGATGGCTGTAAGGACAATCTTACCAAGCTACAGTTAATAAAAGCGAGAAATTTCCTGCTACGCTACGCCGGGATGTTCTAGAAGAACGACGGGGACATCGGAAGAACTGGTTTGGTGAAACACAAGATCGACACAGGAGACACTGTTCCGATAAGGCAAAGACCAAGACGTATTCCGTTTGCACGTGAACAAGAAGTGGAAGACATGATTCGGGATATGAAAGAAAATGGTGTGATAGAACCGTCATCGAGTCCATGGTGTTCTCCAGTGGTTCTGGTGAAGAAGAAGGATGGATCAACTAGATTTTGTGTGGACTATCGGCATTTGAACGATGTAACTAAGAAAGACAGTTATCCATTGCCAAGAATCGATGACACATTAGATTCACTTTGTGGCATGACGTGGTTCTCTACTCTTGATTTGAAAAGTGGCTACTGGCAAGTCGATCTGGACCCTAAAGACAAGGAGAAGACGGCTTTTTCAACCGGAAAAGGGTTATGGCAGTTCAAAACAATGCCCTTCGGATTATGCAACGCCCCAGCTACTTTCGAAAGGTTGATGGAGCATGTGCTGGCAGGTATGTTGGGAGAAACCTGCCTTGTCTACTTGGATGACATAATCATTATGGGACGAAGTTTTGAAGATAATCTTAAGAAGCTCGAAAAAGTCTTCACAAAACTGCAGGGTGCCAACTTGAAGTTGAGTCCAAAGAAATGTTCCTTCTTTCAACGTCAGGTGAATTACTTGGGGCACGTTATCTCGGAGCAAGGCGTTGCGACGGATCCTGCTAAGATAAGTGCTTTCAAAGACTGGCCGACGCCAGTATGTGAGAGCATTTCTAGGACTATGCTCTTATTATCGACGCTTTGTGAAAGGGTTTTCCGATGTTGCTAAGCCCTTACATCGACTGACGGAGGAGAAAAGAGCCTTTTCCTCGGATGAAGAATGCGAACAAGCTTTCTTAGAGTTGAAGAAAAGACTATGTGAATCACCTATCCTCGGATATCCTGATACAGAGGGAAGATTCATAGTGGATGCTGATGCTAGCAACACTGGAATTGGTGGAGTACTATCTCAGAAGAGAGGAGATCAAGAAGTTGTAATTGCATACTTTAGCAAATCTTTATCGAAGCCGGAGAGAAACTACTGTGTAACTCGTAGGGAGTTACTGGCCGTAGTAAAGACATTACAACATTTCAAAAAGTACTTGTTGGGTCGCAAATTCCTCGTAAGGACTGATCATGCCGCCTTGAAGTGGTTACTAGAATTCAAGAATCCGGAAGGACAAGTGGCCAGATGGATTGAGCAACTTCAAGAGTACGACTTTGAAATCGAACATCGAGGAGGAAAAACTCATGGAAACGCAGATGCTTTATCTAGAAGACCTTGTCCGACGGAATGCAAACATTGCATTCGTCAGGAGGAGAAAGAAAATCCAATAATCCGACTGATCAGAACAGATTCGATGGGAACTGGAGCAACGATGCAATGAGGAGAGCTCAGGAAAATGATAAGGATCTTCAACCACTTTTACATTGGCTAGCAAGTGGATCACTTAAACCAAAATGGTCTGAAGTGGCTAGACACAATACGGCTACCAAGAGTCTCTGGGCACAATGGAACAGTTTGGTGATGCATTACGGGTTGCTCTGCCGTAAATGGGAAACCCCGCAAGGAAAGGATTGCCATCTGCAACTGGTCGTTTCCAGGGAGAAGGTGAACGAGATCCTGAGAGCTTATCACGATGGTTTTTCAGGTAGACATTTGGGAATAAGAAGAACTTTCACAAAAATTAAAGAACGATTTTACTGGTTGCATTGCCGTGATGATGTGGAAGACTGGTGCCGTAAATGCAAGACTTGTGCAGCTGTTAAAGGACCTCAGACCCGGAGCAGAGGAGCTATGAAGTTGTACAATGTTGGGGCTTCGTGGGAGAGACTAGCTCTGGACATAGCCGGACCGTTTCCAGTCACCAAAGCTGGAAACCGTTACATAATGGTGGTGATGGATTATTTCACGAAGTGGCCGTAAGCATTTGCTCTACCGAATCAAGAAGCAGTTACCGTTGCGACGAAGCTGGTGAATGAAGTTTTCTGCAGATTTGGTGTGTCTTTGGAGATGCCCAGTGACCAAGGGCGGAACTTCGAGTCACAAGTATTTCAAGAGGTTTGCAAGATCTTGGGAATCCATAAGACCAGAACTACGCCATATCATCCACAATCGGACGGGATGGTTCAGAGGTTTAACCAAACATTGAAGCGACATGTGGCAAAAGTAGTGGACAGTCATCAGGATAACTGGGATGAGTACATTCCACTGTTTCTTATGTCGTATAGAAGCGCAATACACGAGACGACAACGGTGACTCCTGCGTATGCCAATTTTGGAAGGGAATTGAAATTGCCAGCTGATTTACTCTCAGGCTGTCCACCGGGTACTCCGAAAAGTATAACAGAATATGTGGACGAGTTACGGAAAAAGATGGTTGACATCTACGAGGAAATTAGAACAACTGGGCTTAAGGCAAGTGAACGGATGAAGACCCGCTACGATCGAAGAGCTAATATTCCTAGTTTTGAAGAGGGAACCCTGATTTGGTTACACAATCCTGTAAGGCGAAAGGAGAAGTCTCCAAAGCTCCAACCAAGTTGGGAGGGACCATACAAAGTAATCACAAGGATAAATGATGTGACTCTCAGGAACTCCAGCGTACCCCTCGAAGTCCCCCGAAAATCGTACATGTCGATCGGGTGGCTAAATACTACGGAAGCAACGATGATCGGGACGATCATGTCTTGGGAGGGGGCAGTGTTGCGTAGCAACGCTTTGAAGTATATGACGAGAGTTGTCAAACTTCAAGACATTGTTTATTTCAACAGCTCCGTCAGCAATATTCGTAGCTCAGCGGAAAAGTGTTTACTTTAGACGCTGTAGACCCGGGTTCGATACACCTACCAGTGTATGGAATTTTTTGGGTTTTGTAAAGTTAATGGAAATTTCTAGTAAGTTCAGGATCAAATCGAACAGAAAAAAAGAGATGGAAAATGTGTAAGCAGGATAAAAGTAGTTAAAAGAATTTTCTAGTACAATTTAAATTTAAAGATGGAATGTGGGAATCATTTTGAAAATGGAACAGATCCGGGGGTATATAAGCCGTACTAAGCGTGGCCTACGGCAGTTCTGGTTCTGACTCGAAAGTGTAAAGAAGAAGAAGAAGAAAAGAAGAAGTAGTGAAAAGTGGAAGTGTTCCAAGAGGAAGAAGATAGAAGAGACTTAGTGTTCGGTGCGGTGTGACGCGTTGAAGGTACCGCCGCCCATAAGAGGGACAGCGGCAGACCGGCGAAGTGCAAGTTCAGAAAAAGTGAACGCAAATAAAGACTCGTTCCTATAAGCGGAGTATTATATCCAATCCCTGACCCACTCCCGTGTCAATTTGATCCAATCGCACTTTGTCTTGGCGCTTTACCCCGACTACACTTCGTTCTATTGAGTTTTGGCAAACTTTTAAACATAACCTTTAATTTTTTACCATTTTCAGAGAAAAGTATCAAGTCGTCAGCGAAGCGTAGATGATTTAGGTACTCTCCTTTTATTCTTATGCCATATTCCTCCCAATTCATCTTACGAAATATCATTTCCAATACGGATGAAAATAATTTTGGCGAGATTGGACCTCCTTGACGGACGCCACTTTCTATGGCAAAGTCTGAATTGAATTGGTCCAGTCTTATAATAGCTTTACTCTCGGCATATACTTTTTTCAGGATGCGAATGAATTTATGATGTACACCTTGTTTTTCAAGTGCGCACCATATAGCATTGTGGTCCAACGTATCAAATCCTTTGTTGTAATCTACAAAGCCTATGTAATACTTCTTTTTATATTCTGAGTATTTTTGCAGGACTTGCTTGACAACATGGATATGGTCTAAAGTTGAAAGCTTACTCCTAAATCCTACCTGTTCTGTCGGTTGGTTAAATTCTAATATATTTGTGCACCTAGAAAGCAAGATTTTGGAAAATATGTTTGACATAAGACTTATCAGTCTGTAATTTGCAATGTCTTTTTATCACCCTTTTTGTGTATTAATATTATAGTTGATTTGGTCCAGTCTGCCGGGATAACTTCTGAATCTAGGATATCATTATATAGCTCTGTTAGTCTTGGTGCTGATTCTTCTATTGTGAACTTTAATAATTCGTTCGTTATTTGATCTTCTCCCGGCGCTTTCTCATCTTTTTGGGATTTTATGGCTTTTAGGGTTTCTGAAAGTAGAACTCTGGGAACAGGTTCTTGTTCTTATTTCTTCTTGAAATTGAGATGGGTAGGCCACTTTATGAGGGATGAAACACCAAAATGGACTAGATCAATAACTGAATGGTACCCCAGAGGAGAAAAGAGGAATAGAGGAAGACAGTTCATACGATGGGAGAATGAACTGAAACAGATAGGAGGACCACTATGGACTAGAATAACAAGGAACCGGAAAGAATGGAAGACCTTGGAGGAGGCCTTTGTCGAAGGACAAACAGTTAACAGAAAGAGGACACAGACTGTTTAAAAGTTACTGCTAATAATTAAGTTAATAATATAGTTATGTAAGATAAATTAATTAATTAAAATGTTTTATAGTATGTCTATTAGCTAGTAAGTAAATTTTTGTTTTGTTAACTGTAATAAAAGCTTTATTTAAGTAAACAAAACTTTCATATATTTGAAATTTTGTATTTACTTAGTGAAATTATTGGGCAAATGAGACTTAACATTTTATGTCTCAAGGTGACCAGCGCAATTGTAGTGCCGCTCAGAATTATTGGGTTTTTCGAGAATCCTGAACGGCACTGCATTGTAATGGGCAGGGCGTATCAATTACCATCAGCTGAACGTCTTGCTCGTCTCGTCCCTTGCTATAAATTTTTTTTATCCCAAAAAAAAAATATTGGCAACACTATCTCTCGGCTCACTTAATTTACGTAGTTTAATTCCAAAATATAACAAAAACTAATATCGTTTCACCATAAACTTACTTAAAATAACTTTATTATATGAAAGAACCACAGAAAGCAATTTGTCTTCTCAATCCGACTTATGAGTCACATTTATCAACTCCTCGAACGTCAACACCGTGGGGACAGGTGAAAGATTAACTTACCTGAGAAATGTACGAGGTAAGGTTATCTTAAGTGACACGTAGAAACTCTACTTTTGTAACATAAACTTCTGATTGGAAGGATTTTCTGTGATAACACTATCCAAAAAATATGCTTTTTACGAAAATAAAATTTTGAAAACAAAATTTTATGCACCAAGCGGGATACGAACCCACGACCACTCGCGTTTCGTGCGAGTGCTCTCCCAACTGAGCTAATCGTTCGAGTGACGTACCGTCATAAAATCTTGTATGCTTGGTCAACTGTCAGGTTGTGGCTTCATCTACAGGAACCACTTTACAGTTGATAACCTGCTCAACCCCAATATTTGCATATTAGGAAATTGACTTGAGATGTTGCTCTTGTATATGGATATGCTTTTTATTATTTAAAGTCATATATTTTTTTAGCTCCTTGAAAACCGCACTGTGGAGGACCGCCACATATCCAGGTGGTGGTGATGATATTCTAACTTGTGGCGTGTCGTGCGAAGGTGGAATTCGGCGCAGGAATCAGGTGAAACAGCTCTTCGGAACACTCCCCGTGATAAATGCGGTAGAAGACGCACAATGAAGCGACGCCAATCCATCAAAATGTGTAGCCATCAAATAAACCACACCTGTAAGAGGGTAAAAGGCTAAAATGTCAGAATTTTATCCAAGGGTTGGTGCTTACTGCGCTGAACAATAGTACCTTCACCTCAACGCTAATTCTACAATGAATAGAGTTGCAACTGACGACGGAGTGATTCTACAATGTGTTAAGGGATACAATGGCTCATGGGGTCACGATGCAGCGGATGAACTTACAAGGTGGGGCTCAGTGACTGGTCCAATGCCACTCTTGCCATTACTCTTCAACCAAATATGCTCATTGATGCTCTCAAATACGTTCGTTTACTGAAAACCTACACCTTTCACAATCGGCATAATGGAACGCTCTAAATGCTATCTGGTCAAAGGTAAAACGATCACTCTTGTTATCTTGGAATTTGCAGGAGTGGTCAACCCACAGACAAAAACTTTGAATATACGGAGTCGCTCTGAAAAATCTTTGAACGTTTCAGGAATCTTCTGAAGTTCTGCGAGGAGCTGAACTGGTTGGAGTAACTAACCAACACCGAAATTGGAGGAAACTAAGAAGACTTTTAAGACTAACAGATGCTCCTAATCACAAATAAAAACACTTATATTGTAGTTTATCGTAAATAAAATTAATTAAGGTGATTGTTAAATTTATTTTAAGCAATGCTTATAATATATATATGATTAAATACGTAATTAAAATCTATAACAATGTTTTATTCCGGGACCAATTCCAATACATTAAATTATCAATAACACCGAGCCAGAAATACGTGAACGAATTGCCATGGCAAAAAAGGGCAATGACTCAACTGAGCAGGGTGTGCAAAGTCAGAAATATCAGCAATCGAACTAAAATACTCCTGGTTCGCAAACCTGTCCTCTATACGTCGCAGAGACATGGATCTTAGGGGCCGATAGACAGAGAAACAATGCTCTTGAAATGTGGCATTGGCGTCATATGCTCCGAATACCATGGACGGACCCATCGCATAAACATCTGTATCTTAAAGCAGCTTAAGAAAGAAGATGATCAGCCTCTGTACACGATCTGCTAATACCGCATAGTGTGACACTTTGGCCATGTTGTACGCAGCGGAGCAGACAAGAGTGTTAGATGGTGTCGGAGAAAAAAGAGGTAGAAGACTTAAACGCCTTTGTCCTAAACAGTGTACATCCATCAATCAATCAAATTTCTGAAGACCTGAAATCTCCTATAAGCGCCAATCCACCAGGCGATGGAGCAAAACCAATGGAGACATCTTGACCAATCGGTCAAGATGTCTCCATCGTGGCTCTTATTCAATCGAATAAGAGCCACGATACTCAGCAGTGAGGACACGACTAAAAAGACATAATATTTTATATAAATATTATATTCAATTGATAAATATCATGTATGTGAATATCAAATACAAAAATGAAATATTATTATTCACGGAATACATTTATGAAAATGAAAATGAATTTATTTCGGAAGAAAAACTGACACATTCACACAAAAAAGTTAAAGAGAACAAAATATATGCTTAATCTAATACTTAACTTAATACAAAAGAAACAAAAGCAAAACTTGATGTGGCAGTGGTCTTCCAAAACTCCACTCAGTTATAGTTGTGTCCATACACTATGAGCACAACACTGATTTTCAGTGACCCCATTGTGTGAAGTTTGGAGCTAAACTGACATATTTTTAAAAGTAAAATATAATTAATTGTGGCACTAAAATAATTATTATGAGAAAAAAAAAATAACAAAAAAAATGTTACTAAAAATGAATAATGACAATAACAAAAATAATAAAAAACGTATGTGTGTAAATATATAAGGAAGAAAAAAAATGATAATAAATACGAGAAGCTATTTGATATAATACAATGAAATTTAAACAGTGTTCACCAAGGCAGGAGATGTAGGGAGGTATTGGTCATTAATAAGTATTGTTCGTATTTTTTTCTAAAATTCGACACTGTATATACACCCCGTAGCGGCGGTGGTAAATTATTCCAGCACTTGGTGGCATTGTACTTGAAACTTCCCCTGAAAGCCGCAGTGTGATGCTTGGGAGGACAAAGCTTAGCTTTTACAATGTTCCTTGTTATAAAATTCAACAGCCTGCCCTCATTTGCCCATAACAGTTTCGAATAGAGATATGCTGGCGTTTTTGTCTTTATAATTCCAAAAATCATATAAGTAAAGTGTAGCCAGCGTTCTTCCATGTTCAGACTATTGGCTTCTCTAAGATACGGACTCACATGAGATCTGTGTGGAATATTCCAACAAAACCGGGCGCAGGCATTTTGCACTCGCTGTATAGTACTTTTGGTGCGGGCTCGTAGTCTAGGACCATACGTAGTGTCATTATAATTAAATTTTGAGAGTACCAAAGCATCACACAACCTGACACGTAGATTTGTATTTAAATAGTTCCTAATGCGATAGAGTACTTTTAAACGATAAAAACAGTTTGCAACAGTAGAGTTTATATGTTTCTCAAATCTAAGATTCTCTTCAATTCAATTTTTTCAACGACTTTAGGGGTTCTCAGTATCATAAATTTGGTCTTAGATGGATTAAGAACCAGTGAATTATTTACCGACCAAGTATAGATTTGGCTGACATCTGAATTAATATTTTTTTCTGCATCTGACATCTCGTTTGGCTTGAAAGTTATGTAAAGTTGAATATCATCTGCATATATTTGATATTTACAATGTTTAATGTTTTTAACTACATCGGCACTATATAAGATAAATAATAGCGGTCCTAATATTGATCCCTGAGGTACTCCGCGCTCAAGAGCATTACAATCAGAGAATGACCTACTTCCATCTTCCTGTGTAATGACTACAGTTTGGGTTCGATTACTTAGGTAACTGTGGAACCATTTTATTGCTTTCGTACTCAATCCATAGTAACTTAGTTTGGAGAGCAGCAGACTCGAATTTATGGTATCAAATGCGCGCGAGTAATCAAGTAGTAATAAAATCGTACCCTTTCCATCATCTTGTGCAGTAAGAATATTGTCCACTACGTCCATTAACGCTGTAGTTGTCCCTCGGTGTTTTCTAAACCGTGACTGGTAATCCGGTAATATGCCATTATACTCCAAAAAGCTCAATAGCTGCTTATGCACAATCTTTTCAATTACTTTTGATAAACAAGGAAGTATGCTGATAGGACGAAGTTCTTTAAAGTCTTTCGGATTGTCGTTTTTTGGTATGGGACGCACTAGGGCATGACGCCATAAGTCTAGAAACTTACTTGACGACAAGGATGTATTTATGATATGAGTAAGTACAGTAAGAGTTTTTTCTGTAGTCAGCTTAAGCATATCCAATGAAATATCATCAATTCCCACGGCTTGTGATTTCAACTCATTCAAAGTCTGAAATACCGTATGTTCGTTCATTTACTAGTTTAAAATCGAAAACAGAGTCACTATGGCGATGGAACTCATAATATGTCAGAGTAGACAGAGGAATCTCAGCACTGCCTGGAATGTTAAGGAAGCTATTCAAATTCAAATTCAATTTTTTTTTATTCAAAATAGGATTTAAAATCACTTATTGAACATCCCAATCTACCACCCATTCAAAAGAGACTACCTCAGACCTGAGAAGAATGGGCGCAAGAAACTCAGCGAGCTTTTTTTTTTTTAATATAAAATATGGATTACAATGTAATATCGCACAACAAACATTTATAATTAAAGAGCCTGAGGGTGTTCGCTTTATTCCCAGTCCGTGGTGTCATTAAGAAAATCGTTTATGCTATAATAACCTTTCCCACACAAACGTTTTTTAACAATTCTGTTAAATTTCGTAACACATTTGTTTTGTACATTTTCTGGGATCATATTGTAGAAGCATATACATCGCCCAACAAAAGACTTACTAACTCGACCCAACCGAGTAGTAGGCACAACAAGTTTATGTTTGTTCCTCGTGTTAACATTATGAATGTCACAGTTTCTAGAAAATTCCTCAATGTGCTTATGAACATACAAAACATTATCAAAAATGTATTGAGAAGCAACAGTCAAAATGTTTATTTCTTTAAATTTTTCTCTTAATGATTCTTTAGGACCTAGGTTATTATAAAGCGCGCGAATAGCCCTCTTCTGCAGCACAAATAATTTAAATAAATAATATAATATCGGCCGCACTGCCCCATAACAATATATATTATTAATTTCATTAGGATTTGCAAGGTGAGATGGTAATATGTATTCTTTTTTCGTAGTGATTTGAGTATTCTGTTTAATGTGCTTCCACAATACTTGAGGTTTATTTATATTTGGAGTTTATGTACGTATCAAAATATGCTTGTTTCTCTCTTTGTATTGCGAACTTAACATAGTTTCTTATTTCTTTATAAAATTGCTTATGAGTTTCATGCTTACTTTTGCGTGTCCTTACTTGGGCTTCATCACGACACTGCATCATCTTCCTAATATTGTATGTAATCCAAGGGTATGTATTACATTTGATTTTAACATATTTCTTTGGTGCATAAAAATCGAATAAAGATAATAGTATCGATGTTAATGAGACTACAATTTCATCAACATTTTCTAATATTAATAATTTCTCCCACTGAATGTTACTTAATGATTGCTTAAAATCATTCACGTTAATGTCTTTTATAGGTCGACACACGACCTGTTTTGGAACAGGTTGGTCTTTATTTATATTTAAAAACATGATATAAACGCATGGCTACTCAGACTTTCAACATGATCCACTGTAACAGATGATACGGGAACATGTGTGCATATTAAATCTATAAGTGTTTCTGTTTGAGAAGTAAAATGCGTTGCCTCTGTCACACACAATGCTATAGTTTACTTTAAAATATTATTTATATCTATGACCCAATGATATTTAAAAGTATAGATAGGTTACCTAGATAACATTCGGTGTTTGTAAATGATACACAAACGCACACATGAATAATTTAACATTGCAATAGCACACTACATTACGATTACACGTCAAAGAAGGATAGTAAATGCAATTATCGCAAGTGAAAAAGAGATAAGTCTAATTTGCTAATTACTGCATAGCAAAAACACAGAATCATTCACCAGATATGATTTTTTACCGTACACCGTGATTCATCCCTAAAATACGATTAATTCATGAGTTCATGTCATAAAAGTTTTAAAGTAGTAAAACTACATTTAAATTAGGTAAATTAGGTGTAATTGATTTAAAAAAAAATTAAATATTGATTATAATATATAGCCATAATGATGATATAAATTATTTGTACAGTAAATAATAAAAAACATGCAGACATATGAAAACAAAACCAAAATGTATTAACAATAAGGGTTCCATTTTTACAATTGTACTAACGACAGCTCCCAAAAAGTTTTAAGTTTACAATTATTATTTCTTGTATATTATATTATTTATGAATGTATTTCTGTTGAGGGTTTATTACAATAAGATAATGGGAGAAACAGAAAATAATCCATTGATTCTTCTGCAGTTAGCAAGGGATATACCGAAAGGGCAGTGTTACTGAAAAAACTCCTACGCAAGCAGATAGCACTTACTGCCTACGTCCGCTATCTACCCTAAAACTTGTTTTTGTAGTTTGATAGTTCAGCTATACGCACTTGTTTATTAAAAAATATTAAACTTCGTATTACATTCACTGCAACAACGCCTTTTTTACATCATTTCCTAAATTGTCCTAAAATATACTACCTCGATCATCTCGCAGCAAACAGGGTAGTTGCGGTATATTCGGAGTATTATCGTATCGTTCCAAATGTGTCGTTGTCGATTTTGCGAGTAGACCTCCTGGTACGTTACATACATTCCAAGATTAAGTACTAATAAAATATCAAATAGCCTGCTATTACTAATCTCATTATAAGACTTTGAAAGCCAGAACTTATTATAATCATCATAATATTATTTAAGAAAGATTCTCCCTAATTAACTAGAAAACTCAAGTTTCGCAATCAAGCGGTTACGATCGCTATGTATTCTGCCTACGATTTCACTACTGGTTGATTAATCTATGACACATACTATTTGTCCTTGTCGCGCTGCAGTTGACATCATATTCTCTATCTTGCTCGAACCACCACGTTAATAATTCGAGATTTATTTGTAAATAAGAAATAAAATAGTGATAAAATACAAATACGATGTTCTTTTATATAATTTCGTATGGTATGAAATACATTCACTCTTATATATCTTGCAAACATAGTTTTTACATTTTCTTAAGACACAGGTTGGCATTTTAGTTTGTCACGCGACGAAAACGTTCGGCTTAGTTCGCTGCTATTAGCCGACTAAATGAAATTACGACAATTGTCTGAATTTGTCTGCAACATTTTGCGCGCGCTAGTGCGATATCTACCTCTTTATTGTATATAATATCATTGCTATGACCGATTTGAACTATCAATAATTTTAAACAAACAAAGTAAACTTTAAATGTTGAATACTGACCTAATAATCAATTTCAATACAGATTTTTACTTTAACTTTAACTGCTTTTCAATTCCCTGTTTCCAATATTAAAAGATACAATAATAAAGTTAGTATCCTGCTCATTATAATGCAAGAAAACGCTCTTGTTCCCACATTTTTATCTACGTCATATCGTTCAGGTTTCATGGTGAAGCTTACGTTTCAAAAGCTTTTACGATTCAATACGTGAACTTTATTGATACTCGTAAAATGCAACAGAACTCTTGGTAATATCTACACGATTTGCCTTTTACTGAACACGATGAGAACGTTATAAATTTAAAGATTTGTAGGTAGATTAATTTATAATATCATCATCACTATCAGCCGGAAGACGTCCATTGCTGGACAAAGGCCTCCTCCAAAGATTTCCACGACGATCGGTCCTGCGCTGCCCTCATCCAACGTATTTATAATATATAACAATATAATTCTAATTAAAGTTCTTCATTTGCTATTAAATATTCACAAGAACTTACAATTTATTTAATCAAAGTAATTTTCAATTAAGCGTTATATGTAGAAAATTATACCTAAAACCTAATCTACGAGTTGGAGAGAAAACTTAATAATGCTTATAACATATTACAAAATGTCTTGGGGAAATTATAATAATGAAGTCAATTCTGTAAAGATTAATATTTATATAAATTAATTTAAAGAAATTTTGTTACTTATATACGCTTCGTGTTATTTTACATTTAAATTAATAAAATACAAAATACTTACTTATGATATTAAGTAATCCCAGTGTCTTTCTTATATGTTGTAGTATTATTTTTACAAAGTTTTACTACGCAACCCGGCATTTTAGTATCAATTATTAGCAAAGTTTTATAGAACAATTGGCACGTCAAAATCACACATTGTTCGAGACTAGCTAGAGTACGCCCAGTTGGGGCGTAGTATTAGTTGCCGCAATTTGCGACTACGCCTGTGGTATCTAGTTGGAGCGCAGCGGAGACCAATCCTTAATCTAAGTTTGTTGTTATTGAGTATTAATTAATGGCCCAAATTGTGATGACATTGCTATAAAATTTGTCTCAAACGTCGATAAAAAGTGTCATTTCAAAAATATTCAGTTAACTATATAACTACTAGCTGACCGGACAGACGTTGTTCTGTGAATAATAAATAAAATACTGTTTTTTATGAATTTGTCAATAATATTTCATAACACCAAGAATTATTTTGTAAAATAAGCTCCCTGTCAATGACATTTTATATTATGTACAGAACGCCATTGCTGCTTCACAGCAGAACTGTCAAACCGTGCGTCAATAAATTCTCTCACAGAAAATATGTCCATACAAAATAAATATTGGAAATTAAAATAATTACGGGTCCCAAATCGAAATAAAAACTATCCTATCTCTCAAGTTGTACTAAACTGCACTCCATGAAGTAATCCCCATTAAAATCCGTTCATTAGTTTAGGAGTCCATTGAGGACAAACATTGTGACACGAGATTTATATATATTAAGATATCAATACAATACTTTATTGTATCCATTCAAATAAATATATGATTCGGTGTGCTGTTTCCTGTAGCGACTTACAGATGTCATGCAACACGGTATATCTTGTACTGTTCACATTAAAAGCTGAAAATACTGTTCAAATACTGCGTTTTCAATTCATTTTTACAACTACATCAAGAATAAAACTATTGCGAATTTTTGGATAATTTGTGGTTATCTATTTTTGAACTCCGTAAGCACATATTTAACTTTAATATAATAATATCTACACACTTTTACACAAATTATGTAGCCCCAAACGCGACATAGTCTTTGCTATGGGTGCAAGACAACGATATATTTAATACCGTATACTGAAACATATATAAAGACAAATAAACATCTATGACTCGTCAACTAACACTCATATATTCATCATATAAATGTTTGCACCTACCGGGATTCGAACTCGGGAACTCTAGCTCGGTAGGCAGGCAGGCAGTGTCACTAACCACTGGGCTGGTGGCGTTTTAGTTGTACGCGGCTATGGTTTTAATGTGAAACGTCTACGTACAATATTGACTTCGTTATAAATACTTAATATATAAAGGTTTATTAATACAATACTAAGTAGGTTGCACTATTATTAGTGACTACAACTTATTTCAATTAATATTCGACAGTTATTATGCTTAACATTGGTCTGTAATTTGTGGAATCAGGCGCCATAGTGGTACCCATAATCTAGCCGGTATCCTCCCACATATTATATAATAAGATAATATGTAATAATAATAATTAAACATATTTAACATACGAGGTACAAGTGCATTAAGCTCTAAAGGCAGTATGTATTATAAATAGGTTCTCTAAAATAATACTTTTAAATTCTGGTGAATATTTTCAAATAGCTACGAAAATGTCTGCGAGCGACAGTTTAGTAGACCGCTCAATGCTCTATAGAAATTCACCCTTGCCGGGTATAGAAATTCAACGATGGCTGGAAAAGCTTTTGAAAAGCTACAAATTGAATACTTTTCTCTATTTATTTGATAGTTGGTTATCTTGACACAAAGTTTTATAAGCATTGCCATGTTTTTACTAGGACGAACGATCACAATATATTGTGGTCAGCTATGCTCTCTCCCACACTAGATTTTTTTAAATTTATTTAATAGCCATGGATGCTAGTTCTTCAGTCGGTCTCACACTAGAGATCCTTTAGTGCTGCCAGTTTTCAGAATTTTCCCAGAATGAATGGAAATGAAAAGAATTATCTCCCTACGTTTCTGTTTCTATTTTATTTTTTACTAAAATAACTTATTTATCGACATGATGCATTAAAGACTAAAATTTTAAATATAACTTTAGAACACTGATAATCCAGATTATAGAGTTTATATTCAGAAACTTAAAACTGTTTGATAGATGAAACAAACAAAATTGTTACTAGATTTTCTGCAATAATAAGTCATGTTAAGAAATGTACATTAGAAAATATAATAAATGAAGAATATAAATCGTATTTATGGTTGGAAATAGAATGTTTATTATATTGGATTAAGTGAATGATATCTCTAAATATCTTTAATGGCTGAATTCAGTATCATCCGTATAACGGTGGATTTCGCTGTTAATCCCGGGCTTGACCGCGAAATGAGCGAGGTCATTAATGAGCCCGATCAATACACAAAGAATATTTCTCACAATAGTTTTTATAATTGAGACTCGAACGCGAAAGACGCAAGCGGACGGGCCGAAAGAGAAAAAAGAAACGAAAGCGGCCTCGTTGTGTCGTCGCGTTGGTAGTTTATAGTCCGACAACTTCGTGCGCGACCGTCGCACGGGGTTACAGACGGTGGCGGAGACGGGGAATAAGATGTCAGCGGGTAGCGGGGGGTGTTGCGGAGAAGGACAACGCATGAGACGATCGCGCACGAAGTTGTCAGGCTATAGTTTCGCTTGGATAGAAGTATGAGCTGTTTTATTAGTCTAGTCAACAAATTAAAAAACGTGTGAAGTCTGGATAAAGCTCCTAAAAATATGAGCGATACGCTCATTCAAAGACGTCTAGAAAAATTTATCGAAAGTATGTATTTAATTACAAAGAATTGCAATTGTTGGTAACAAATTAGAAAGAAAAAAAAGAGAGAATTTAGTTCAAAGTCACCGTAAACTAAGCGCTTTGAATCGTCTTTAAAATTATTTAAGTAATTTGAATTACTGAATCTACTATAATATTATGTTGGGATAAAGTAGAGAACGTGAGAAGAACATACAATAAACTTCAAGGCCACTGTTTTCAATCAAATAGAGTATTTTACAGTGGCTGTAATAAAAATAGCAAATTAGTTTGTAGTGCTGCATCTAATATATGAATCGTGTTTAAAGTTAAAAGCACTTGAAATTACAAATATTTCATTCATTCAATAAATAGTATGTATATAAATTATCGTATACTAGATGCATCAACCTTTAGAGCTTGAATTCATTGTTTATGTAAGGAAGCTGCGTGAACATGATGGTCGTGATTACTGTCATAATTAGTAATCGCATCCAACAACTACAATAATTTATTAAACAGGTCGACCTGACACTTCACGCAGAAACCATTCACGAGTTGTTGCATGGACCAGCCATCGTCCCTTCGTAAATGTTTGAGGGAAGTTGACGACTCGGTACACGATAATGCTGCAAGCAATGACGAGCCGTTTTATAGAATAGTTTTTCGTTAAAACCCCATAAACTATAAACATGTAAGGATTTTTGACAATTTTTTGAATTTTAAAAAGATTGTCTAAGAAGTGGGAATTTCTAAAAAAACTCCACGTACTCAATGTCTATAATTTATAATTTTAATTCAACGCTAAAAATAGGTCTCCGCGCCGACGATACGCTCCTTACAAAGGATTTAAGTAATAAGGATTTAACAACTTATAAGGATTTAACAAAAAAAAAAATGGCAAAGCAATAGATAATTTTGATATAGCGTTGTTGAGCTATAAATACAAATCTAGTCTTGGTGAAAGCTATAAATATGGTAATCCAATTTGCAAGGCTGGTAGCGAGCGAGAGGATATTTTAATTTCTGTAAATCTGTATAGTTAATTAATCTGAGTAAGACGTAAGAATTTAATCATGAAAATGAATTTTTATGTTATGATCACGGACGGGTAAAAAAAGAAGGACTCCACGCCGTGATATTAGCAAATGAAGCACCGTTATGCTAGTGTGTGTGTGGTTACGGGGGATACTAGTTACACAATTTTTTCTCCCTTAAATAATCATATATGGCCACAAATACTTATATAGTATCGTTTTAACACTTTTTCCACAAGGCACGACGGCATTCTTAAAATATTTTATTGAGACGCAAACTGATCTGTCACAGACGATAACAATTCTCATAATGGCCACCTATCGGTCTGTAGTAGTATAAGTGTGTGCGTGGGGCTATGTATTTACACGTTAATCTGCTTGTTTTGGTGCTACACTGTTATGTAAAGTGACACGGAGTCCTTATTTTTTGTACTACTCCGTGGTTATGATGTTAAAAAAATCCTGTACTATATCTTGAGGCATATATTGATATCACATAGTGTTAATACAAATGAATATTGATTTTAAGGAAATAAGAACAATTTTTTTATGTTTTAAAGTGATGTATGATGGAACAGCCTGTCCAGTGGTATTTCTACAGGTCAATGGTTGAAACCCTACAAACAAAAATTGACTTATTAATTTTAAATTTACTTCCCGAAATGCAATATTGTAAAGTTTATTGTTTTGTTTAATATGAATTACAATTAGCAATCACTTTTGTCATGTAATCATCAACTTTTTAAATAAAAACCGGAAACATTCGGGCCACGCTTGTTAAAATCTCCCGAAGCACATGAATGAATGATATGAGTAGGAAGGAGCCTTATTGAACTACCATTGAATCGTCGTTTTTATTAACTTACATGTTACTAGCAATATCGTATGAAAAGGGTTATGAAATATGTTTTTAGTTCATCAAAATGTTTTTTAAAATTTTTACTCACCTATTCTTTTCTTAATTTTTTATTGAAGGTCAGATTCATTCGCGGGATATATATTTGAAATCCATGATGGCCGCTGCGCTAAACTATGAATTTAATAGTATTGATATCGTTTCAAAAGTTCTCGTGGATGCAAAGAATGAATTTGGGATTATTTTTGAAATCCAATATGGCTGCTGCCCAAAACTATGAAATTAACAATATGGATATCGTTTCGAAAGTTCTCGAGGATGCAAATAATGAATTTGGGATCATTTTTGAAATCCAAGATGGCCGCCGCGCCAAACTATGATTTCAACAACATGTGTATCGTTTCGTAGGTTCTTAGGGTAGTCGAGAAGGAATGTGGAAATTTTTTGTGAAATGAATATCTTTGATATAAAAAAAATGTGTATAGACAATTTTTGGTTGTAATATGCATCGTTTGTACATAGATAAACGTTAAATCGGGAAATATTAGGATCAAATCCAAACTCAGATTAAATTACTCAGTGAAAGCAAGGTCAAAAACTACTACCCATTCTGAAATGAATTCCTCAGACCTTACAAAAACAGGCGCAAGAAACTCAGCGGACTTCTTCTATTATTTGTAAACTTTCGATATAATCAAATTTATAAGTTACATAGCTTCACAGCAGTTACTCCATTCCCGATCTGTGGTATCAGAAAATCATTTATGTTATAGTAACCCTTATCACATAAACGTCTGTTAATAATTCTTTTGAATTTCATAATACATTTGTTTTGAACATTTTCTGGGATCTTGTTGTAAAAGCATATATATCACCCCACATAAGACTTACTAACTCGACTTTGCCAAATAGTTAATAGGTTATGTCCCGTTAGGTTTTCTGATTCGGGGCGATTCGCACTAGTGAGCTATTGATATTATCTTTAAATTTCGTACACATTATTTTTTATTGGGTTTTTGGTTTTTTATTTCGATTAAATTTGAATTTTCACTTAAATGTTTCACATCTGTCACACCCAAGGTGACTTTTTTTTAAAAAGTCCCGCGACACGCATTTAGCTCGGATGAAGTCGCGTGTAGAAGCGAGTATACTTTATAATGACAAATAAAAAAATATAGAACATATGATATAGCAATAAGATAATAATAATAAAAATATAATATGGATTTTACGTTCTAGTTTCAATAATATCCTGAATAGTTTCGCTATGAAATGGCACGTCCCTACATATGTTAATCAAATTTATATTGATTCAGCCGATCCTCCACAAGTAACCGTTAACTTCATCAATATCCAATATTTATTGGAGTTCCAACTTTATCTAATGATTCAACCTCGAACATTGGGATCGTAAAAGGATACTTTATTTTATACAGCGCAGTGAAATTGATTTAAAAATCATCAGTATCACTAACATTTTTGGATAGCTGACAAAATGGAGATGTTTGTAAGCTCATCTGCAAACAGACTTCCATAGATTTTTTTAAGTATCCCTGAAAGAAAAACACATCTTAGGTTTTTTTTTTCACTAGTCTCCATCTTTCACGACTCATTTTATTCTGCAACTGTATTTTTTTTAATTGAAATGGATAGAGCAATTCATTTTCTAAAATAAAACGTATAAACAAACATACCAGACGCTCAGATTACAAAAAAGAGATACAACAAAAAGCAAAAACGGACTTTTTATGAAAAATACTTAAAATTAGATTATCTTGAAAACCATTGGATTTAGGATAGGGTGTTTCATAGTCAAATTAGTCAGAAATGGTCTAAACTCGACTTACGAGGTAACCCTGGATAATATTCATTTTATTGTATATTACTAGCTGACCCAGCAAACGTTGTATTGTCAACTAAACTAATAAACAATTCAATAATTAAAATTTTTGAGGTATAAAAATAGATGGCGAACGATTCTCCGACCTACCAAATGTATCGTACAAACTACAATTATTATAATCGTGATTTGTGGATGAAACAGAATTATGTAAAAATCGCGATACAAAAATATTTGTAGATCGTAGAAGAGCGAAAATTTGAAGTTGTATGTATTGTACAACGCTGAATACTAATAAAATAAAAATAAAAAAAAATATATTTAGGGGTATGAAAATATTGGCTATTGATAAGATATTGGTCGATTTTAAGACCTACTCGATATGCACACAAAATTTGGAGTTTGGAGGAGTTTGACAACAAACACAGGAACACGAGAATATTGTAAATAAGATTTTATTTTAATATATATATCATATTATCTTTATTTATAATATTTTCTTATTTTCAAAATATATCACTTGGTTAGTACATAATTTTTAATTTCAGTACTGTACTTCAAAGTATACTATATCTTCGTAAGCGCCCACTTGTAAACTGAACCGTCATTGGATTTCCCATGTGAGTACACGTGGGACGACATAAAATTAATATTTGAAGAATTTGCTTCATATGAAACTTTCGTAATATATAACTTGCGGGACATATTTTACCATCGCTTCTTACGAAATGAATTATTAGGTATGCCGTAATATTTTTATGGGATAAACTGACGTTAACCTGCATTACAACCATTACAATGCAGTGCAAATGAGCTCATCATACTTAGACTAAGTCTCTTTAGAGAATAAAGTTCTCTAGCAACGCCGCCCGAAATACAAATATTGCCCTCTTATTACTACTTGACCGCACCACCTTGATGAACAACTCTAGAATGTTCCTTCTTCAAGAAAGGAAAATCGTACCATTTAACTAGTCTTGCTCTGAAATGGGAAAATAGTTTCAGTGTGCTGAAATGAGGGCAACCATGTATTGATTGACAACCTGAGAGTTGAACAAGACACACCAAGATTTACGAACCATACGTCACTCGGACGGAACCCGAGAGGTAGCGGGATCAATTCCCCCATCGTTGGAACATTTTGGTTACAAATTTAATTTAACTATGTATTATTTCCAGTTCTTAGCTTTGTGTCAGATCCTCTGTTAAAGTAAAAACTGTTGTAGTCCGTGGAAGAAAGCTCCTTGAAAACTGCACTGTGGAGGACCACCACACATCTAGATGGTGGGGATGGTATCCTAATTTGTGGCGTGTCTTGCGAAGGTGCAACAGCTCTTCGGAACACTCTCCGTTATAAATGCGATGCGCAGCGCCAAGTGATCTAATTGTTCATAGAGGGACCCCGACAAATCGAGCTGCTCTACGTTGCACGCGGTCATATGGATCGAACTGATACTGGGGTGGGCCAGAGCAGAGATGACAGCGATACTCATGTGGCTGGACCTGCGCTTTGTAATATTATTCTTATAAGGCTCGTTTCTAATATCCTTGGGCAAGGAGTTGAGTAAATAGGGACTATCACCATAGTAATTACTGATTCTAGGTACATAATATTCACCCGTGGATATTATCCTAGTGTTATGGTTGTGACTTACCAGAGATAGACTATGCTCCCGAGTGCCATGATGTTTAGTTAATCCCTACTAATATTATAAATGTGAATGTAAGTTTGTATTTTTACGCTTTTATGTCGGAGCTACTGAGACGATTTTAATGAAATTTGGTACAGCGATAGACTAGAGCTTGGGAAAGGACATAAGATAACATTTTATTCCGGAAAAATCCATGGTTCCCACAGGAAAAGTGAATAACTGAAATTCACATCGATGAGCTATAACTATACCAATAGTAGATTTAGTTTGCAAGAACAACAATCCTCGGAATAAGATTTTTATAATAAGTTGGAAACGGGAACGAAAACGGGAACCGGAACTGGAATAGGACACGAGATAATCTTGAATTCCAAACTCGCTTAATAATTTCAAAAACCCTTTATCTACGCGAACGAAGACGCGGGCATCAGCTAGTAGTAATTAAAGTTATCATTGGTTTCGTTATGTCGTCAATACGAACAGAACATTGTGAATATACCTGCACTCCTTCAACAAAACAACAATATTAATCGTACGAATAAGTCCCTAATGTTTATATTAAATAGTCAATATTTATGAAAACATTTGGTACGAATAAAAATAAAAGCTTTGGTGCTTGCCAAAACGTTTCCGAATACGTTGAATTTCAATAGAGTTTCCGGTTATTGGACATCGCGTCGGTCGACCAAGCTGTCACTTCCAAACATTGTCGTTGCCAATAAAAGGTACACGCACATTATGCTGGAACGCAGCGTGTCGAGGCGGAGCGCAAAAATCCGCTCGAATCGCTTGAATACAATGCTGTTCATTATATTCTTCGTTTAACAGCAGCAAACAAAAGAAAGTTCTTCGTCAGAGCTATCCATAACGTACATTTGAACACAAATTCTGGCAGTACACTGTACTCAAAATCTTCAATGCACTGCGACTCGGCCCGTCACTAATGTGCCACGCTGCGGCCTGGCACAATGTGCGCGTACCTTTAAAGCAAAAGTAAAAAGTGTGTGGATTGCTTTACGTAAGCGATACTTCATTAATAGTTTTATTATAAGATATATAATTAGTATTCTACGAAAATAATATTTATATACTGCTCAAAGAAATGAGGGTAACTAAAGCTCAAAGTAGAGTTAAATTTTTGTAGTTGTGTGAAAGTGAGATAACTATCCTTACATAAAAACCTAGCTGTGAGAAAGAGACGGATTAATATCCATTAGACTCCTGTCCTGGAGATAAGAGAAATAGAGGATGACAGTTCATACGATGGGAGAATGAACTGAAACAGATAGGAGGACCACTATTGACTAGAATAACAAGGAACCGGAAAGAATAGAGGCCTTTGTCGAAGGACAAACAGTTAACAGGAAGAGGACACGGACTGTTTAAAAGTTACTGCAAATAATAAAGTTAATAATATAGTTATGCAAGATAAGTTAATTAATTAAAATGTTTTATAGTATGTGTATTAAGCTAGTAAGTAAGTTTTTGTTTTCTTAACTGTAATAAAGGTTTTATAATTATTATTATTAGTCTCCTGTCAAATTGGAGCGCGTTTAAATGTTAAAGTTTTTATCGTTATTGTTCTGTGTTTTAGCGGATAATAATTTAAAAATATAATGGTGTCGTGTTCTGTATTAGATTGTGTTGTTGCATATATCAACAATTCATCTAAAGTATCATTTCACAGGTAAATACTGACTCTCCAATAATACTTTCGTGATTTTTTATTTCGTGGAACATAATATACTAAATATTATATTTTATATACGCAGTAAACACTTCATTTTCTAAACATTACATTAATTTAAAAAAATATGTGTAGGAAAATAAAATATTGTATACGTGAATATGACAACGTTTATCAATATTTGTCAAAGGGATTGTCTAAAAGTAAAATACTAGACACTTCACTAACTCACTAACACATCTGTAAAACAAGCACACATGAACCAGTGGGAGGCTCCTTTGCACAGGATGCCGGCTAGATTATGGGTACCACAACGGCGCCTATTTCTGCCGTGAAGCGTAATGTGTAAGCATTACTGTGTTTCGGTCTGAAGGGCGCCGTAGCTAGTGAAATTACTGGGCAAATGAGACATAACATCTTGTCTCAAGGTGACGAGCGCAGTTGTAGTGCCGCTCTGAATTTTTGGGGGTTTCAAGAATCCTTAGCGGAACTGCATTGTTATGGGCAGGGCGTATCAATTACCATCAGCTGAACGTCCTGCTCGTCTTGCCCCTTATTTCATAAAAAAATGAACATTTTAAATTTAGTCTCGCGATAATGAGGAGAGTGTTTGTCTATTACTCTAGTATACTAAAATTATGGTAAAGACAGAGTTTGAAAACATCTAAAATAAGAATACCCAAGGTCTTCTGTTAAAGCCATTTGTATACGCATATATATGAACTACGCAATACACAAACGTAGGGCTGTCACTAATTATGCGCAGAACCAGGCATGCGTCACTCTACGCTTTAGGTACGTACATTTACTACGCGGCTACAATATCTCCCGTTCCTTTTTCACCCCGTCGCACTCGTCCCGTTGCGACGGTACGGTTTGCAGTTTCACTACCGTTACATGTAAATTTGTGATATTCACTGCCTTGTTTCTGATATTTTCATTGCTACGTTTTGACTTCTGATGTTGTTTTGTGTCGCTATAAGAGTTTTGACAGAAAAAAAAAATACTTATTTTACTTCTTCTGCATTCTTTCTTAGCTTTTTCATCATTATATTAATAATAATCAGCATCACAACACAACACCTTGACATCAATCAATAATACAGAAAAAATAAATCGTACTTTATTTATTGATAATAATATCCTATTGATGCTTGTTTTGCACACCGTACCTAAGCGACGATGTGACGTCATGGTCGTTAGGTCCCGAGATAGTGTAACCGGGTAGTACAGGCGCGGGGAATCCTCGAGGTAGATAAAGTGGTCGGATGTCAGTGCCTTACCGCGACAGCGAGGCGTTTTTATTCCTGTCATAGATATTATATATTTTCCTTTCTCTGTTTATTTGATCCGAGTAAATGTCTTCACAAAAATGGAGATACATAAAATGGTGCTGAATAAACAAAACTTAACGTAAGAACATACGTACTTAGGCAAAGTAAGCAGGTATTTTTTTTATATTTCATCGTATAAGCTGTAAGGTATCTTTGGTATTGCCGCGTTGGTGCTCGGCCTTACCACAATACAGGTAATAGAACAGTAACTTAACTCAGCGCTGTCCTTGAAATTTATACCTACGTCAGCGCTAGGGTTGTTGTGTATAAAAATGCAGCATAACTAATTTAACTCAGACAGCAACCAGTCTCGGTGGCGTACGGCGTGGCACTCAATAGTTTAGTCCTCCCAAGATTGCTTAGCGGCCATGTAAATCGTGTGTATGTGTGCGTGTGTCGATTGGGGTGCTCTAGTTTGAAGTTAAGTACTGTTGTATTACTGTATCGTGGCCTTACTGACACAAGTAAATAGATAAGTAGCGTTAAATAGTGCCTACTGTCTTTTACGCGCGCTTCAGCCCTGAGTAGGTGGGTACCTACGAAGGGTACCTAAGAAATAAGTAAGAGTTAATCGTGCAAATGTGCATAAAATGATTTATGTGTTATGAGCCCCACGCAACTACGAACTTTTGACGATTTCATAATAATCTGGTAACTTCCTTTAAAAGACTAAAACTAAGTGCTACTGATACTATTATTATGGTCTCATTAGTGGAATGGATGGGGGGGGGGGGGGCTAATGCAGTGTGAAATATTGATGCATAAGACTGTGACTAGTCACCGGTTTGCCGGGACCTCTAGTTAACTATAATGTTAATAGTATAAACGCATTATTCATCATCAAATAGTTTTTTATTAATTTTATGTTATGACTTCTGAGGTGCTTCTTAACATAATTAAAATGAAAATGTTAGAGCACCGGCACGAAACGCCGGAGGTCGTTGGTTCGAAACCCGCATCGTTAATAAAATTTTGTTTTTCAAATTTTATTTGTGTACAATTAAAATGAAATAAATTTCGTAAAAAGTGCTATTTCTTCATTCTCGCCCTTTCCCATTTTAGTTGGGGTCGGTTCTCCTAATCAGTCTTCGCCAGGACGTTCTCTCCTGGGTCGTCTGCGGGCTATTTGGGCTTTTTGTAGGTCTTTGTCTATAACTGATTGCCATGTTTACCAGTTTACCAGTGTGGGGCTCTTTTGCACAGGATGTTGGCTAGATTATCGGTACCACAACGGCGCCTATTTCTGCCGTGAAGCAGTGATGTGTAAGCATTATAATCATATGTTTCGGTCTGAAGGACGCCGTCGCTAGTGAAATTACTGGGCAAATGAGACTTAACATCTTATGTCTCTAGGTGACAAGAGCAGTTGTAGTGCCACTCAGAATTTTTGGGGATTTACAAGAATCCTGAGCCACACTGCTGATACGCCCTGCCCACTACAATGGGCAGGGCGTATCAATTACCATCAGCTGAACGTTCTGCTCGTCTCGTCCCCTATTTTCATAAAGAAATGTCAATAGGGGTCTTTCGCGTCCTCTTGGTCCGGTGTTAATATCAAGCGCTCTCTTATGGTCATATGATCTTTTGGTCGCCTCATGACATGCCCGTACCACCTCAATCTAGTCTTCAACAGCTTTTCTTGGATTGGCCTGACATCTCAAAGTGCCGCGGATGATTTCGTGAAAAGTGCAATAAATCATTTTACTAAATAACACTATGATAATCTTTGAATCTTAACTGCATACTCAGTTAAAACTTACGTAAGCACTGTAAGAAACACGAGTATAACGAGCGAAACCAAACTTTGTTGCTCCGTGTATAACTTCAATTAGTATGGAAATTCTGTGCAAAGTTGATTCAACGGGCGTAAAAGCAGTTTTCATAATAAGCTTCCAATTAATTTGACTGAAAAAATGTATGAAATTATCATGTAGTTTCATAATAATAAATTAATAATAATAAGGAATAAAGGTTTTCAAGGAACTTTCTTACACGTACAACAAAGCTGTGGAATGACCTTCTTTAATTGGTGTTGCCAGTGCGATAAGACATGGGTACCTTGGGTACCATGGGTCAAAAAGAGCGTACACCTTCCTTAAGGTCCGGCAACGCTTCTGTGATTCCTCTGGTGTTGCAAGAGAATTTGGGCGGCAGATCACCATCGGGTAATCTGATGTAACTGGCGATTTAATATGATATAAGGTCTTTATAATAAACTAACTGCCAGGATAGACTTCCTTCTGTCAAAAGTCAATAGTAAAAATTTAATAAAAATAATATAACTTTCGCGTGATCCCGTTATTTATATCTCAACACTTAACCTTAGTGACGTGATAACTTAACATTAGGTGACCTGTAAGCTCATTTGTCCTCCTCTTCCATAAAAAAATTGTAAATAGACGGATAATTATTAATATTCTAGAATAAATTTCTCCTCTGTGGTTTCCAAATATTTTATTTTGGACGTATGGAAATCAAAAGTGCTGTCATTGATAGATTGACAGACGATGGCTATAATCTTGTAAAAAACGGAGGTAGCCAAAATCCACTATGTTCTCTGTTCTGCATCTGTTCTCTTTCACACTAAGCCGGATTATACTTCGTCGCCAATTGCCATACTGTAATTACTACCATTTCAAACTTATGTCAGAGGCCGTCCTGCCTCTCATTACGTAGTATTTACATCCTCTTTGGTAATAATTTTCACTTTAATCTCAGCTAACCATTGACGAGATCCATATTTTAAAAAACATAGGATCTATCTTCTTTGAGTAACAATAGAGTAAATATTATCTTAGAGTAATAAACAAAATATATATTTGTAATTATAATATAAGTTAAAAATTAGAAATACGAGACTGCATAAAAAGCCCTATCTGTATAAATCTGCTAGATCAGCTGATTATTCAACGGGGCAAGATGTAAATCTTGCTTAATTTTCTATTGAAGAAAGGGAAGGGTAAAACTTGATTAATATTTGTAATTAAATCAAGCTATCTGTCTGTCAGCGGTCCGTCCGGTTCAGATAATTAAGACTATGGTGGTTTTAGATATATCTTTATCTTGTAAATCCAAATAGATTTATCTTGTGTTCGAAAGAGGGGGGTTTTTAATAAAAGGTGAATGCGTTACTGATATAGGAAGTTTTTAAATTTATTTTTATGTTCAATTTATATTTAAATTAAATGAGACCGGCGAAGGCGTTGGTGGTGATGGTTTTCACGGACAATTAGTTTTAAATATTTTAAGGCCACATTTTATACACCACCTGCATTTATCATTAGAAACTTTTTCACAAAATAATTTATTAACAAAACAAAAACCAACTTCAAAAAATGTAATATGCACTTAAATGTAAAAAAATATTGCGTATTTTTATACGTGATTAATAAATCTAATTGTAGATACAATTATTGCAATTTTTCGTTAAATTATGATGGGGCGAAACGGGAAGCACCAGCTTTCAAATAAAAAAGGAAATAAAATCGGCTCACCCAGTCGAAAGTTCTGAAGTAACACATAAAAAAACCGACGAATTGATAACCTCCTTCTTATTTGAAGTCGGTTAAAAACGAAAAACAAAAAAAAAAAGTACAATTGTCAAAATATCATCGCCTTACCCGTGACATTGCAATGTCACTAAAACCAGGCCGTTAAAATGTAAAAAATTAAGTAAAAAAAAAACTATAATATAAATGGTGAAATTATAATATCACGTCTTTGACACAATAACTGCGACATCTTATATATAAAATACTCGTGTCACAATATTAGTTACCTTACTCCTCCGAAACGGCTTTACTGATTTTTACGAAATTTTATATTCATATGCAGTAGGTCTGTTCTATCTATTATCTATTTTTCATCCCCCTAAATGTTAAGGTAGTCCGCCCCAATTTTTTTTTTAATTTCTTGACATATTTTATATTTTTATTTTATTATGATTCAGCATTGAAAAAATACATACAAATTTAAATTTTCGCCGTTCTACGATCTACAACTATTTTTGTATCACGATTTTTATATTATTCTGTTCCAATATAGGGTTGCAAGATGGCAATCGAATACAATAATTGTAGTACGATATATTTGGTAGGTCTGAGAATCGGTTCCATTAAAATTTTAATAATTGATTTTTTTTAGTTATATGGCAATACTACGTTTGCTGGGTCAGCTCGTAATTATATAATCATGTAATAGGTGTCGACTGACGGTTTCGTGTATGTATTGCTGTCAAAATATGACGTTTAAGACGGATAGAGAGCTTCCATATAATAGCTTCGCTTCAAAAAATATTTATTGTGCGATAAAACGGAACCGTATGCAAGTCTTACACGCACTTGACTGGTTGTAGATAATGGCGCTATTTAAAAAAAAACTTCTGTTGGTTTTAATTAAAGAATAAATTGCCCGAGTAATTCTCAAAGCTTCGTAATTGAGCAATTATTCATCAGATTACATAAGTAGGTAACGAAAGTTCATAATTTTCCACAAGTTACTACAAGTTACCTTTAACTTTAATAATAAGGTTTTCGATAGTTAATTTATTTCCATTCATACAAGAAATTCAATCAAACGCAGAATTGCTAGCTGTGGGTTCAATTTAATTTACAATTTCTTTCAACTACTTGTACTTGAGCCAACTTTTTTAATTTACTTGATTATTAATGTTTTATTTACCCGCCAGGTGCCTTAAATGAAAATCTTTATAAATATATTTATTTATTTATTCTAAAAGGTACATCGACAGTACACACATATAACAATTACATGTAACACTATCTAGGAAATTACATTACTGATGCGAGTACCAATAATAGATGTACACAACATTCACAGTTGCTGCTGTGACTAGTATTAATTATTACATACTTATTATTACTAACTATTAACTAATTACCAATATAATTTAAAATAAAATTTAATAACAATTTAAAGTTAATTATAGACTTTAAGTTACATAAGTTTAATTATTACATATAAAAGGAAAAAAGATATTTATTTATATAAATACCGATTGTTTTTTATTTATTGTAAAGTTTCCGATGATTACGTTTAAGTTCCTGTAGACTATTGGAAAATATGTCTTCTATGTTCACTATTTCTTTATTTATCTCATTGTACTGCCTAAGCAGTCGTGGTACTGGTGAAATTGAGCCTAAGTTGGTCGATAGTTATTATAATGTTACAAATAGTAAGTCAATAAAGTAGGCTTTATTATTATAATTATAGTACTTAATATTGTATTTTAAATAAAAGAATAGATAATTAATTAAGCTAAATATAGTATGAATTAATGTATTAATAATAATTAATATTATAATGTTTATGCTTAGATTTAGGATTGATCACCGCTGCGCTCCAACTACCTTTTTACCTCCTGAGAAAGTTAAAAAGATATAAAAATTCTAATTAGTTATTCATTTTAAATTATTATTTTAATTTGATTTCTGCACGACGGGGGACACATCGAAGGTTAATCAAAATCGTTGTTTTTATTTTATTCCGAATATTTTCATATATATTCACCTTTTAAACCTTCTCTGGAAGTACACAATTAATTTTAGACCAAAATCAGCCGAATCGGTCCAGCCGTTGTAGAGTTTAAGCGAGACTAACGAACAGCAATTCATTTTTATATACATACTAGCTGACCCAACAGACGTTGTTCTGTACATAATAAATATAAAAAAACTGCGTTCAGAGAAACCGACTTCCCTAAAGTATAAAATAAATTAACAGAGATTTAATTTAATACACTTCTTATGCAAATCTTATACCCTTAATATTAATAAATTTGTATGTGCTACCTATTGATAGGCTTTTAGTCTATAATATACATAGAAAGAAATACATATAAATAAAAATTCTAATTAGTTATTCATAGTAAACTATTATTTTAATTTGATTTCTGAACGACGCCGACGGGGGACACATCAAAAAAGGAAAATCAAAATCGTAGTTTTTATTTAATTCCGAGCATTATCATATTTATTCAAACCTTTTAAACCTTCTCTGGACTTCCACAAATAATTCAAGACCAAACTTAGCCAAATCGGTCCAGTCGTTCTCCAGTTTTAGCGAGACTAACAAACAGCAATCATTTTTATATATATAGACTAGTGGACCCAACAGACGTTGTCCTGTACACACGTCTTAAATTTGAAAAATCTGTCCAGCGGTTAGGAGGAGTTCACTAACATACACATGAGCAGGAGAATTATATTATATGGACGTAATTGAGAATCTAAACCAATCTCAAATTCACTGAAACAAACAAAAAGTCATCAAAATCGGTCCAGCCGTTTAGGAGGTAGTTTAATTGGGAATCTAAACCATTCTTGAATCCACCCGAAGACACACATCAATCTCAAATTCACTGGAACACACAAAAATCTCATCAAAATCGGTCCAGCCGTTCAGGAGGTAGTTCAATTGTAAATCTAAACCATTCTCGAATCCACCTGAAGACACACAGAAAGTTTCAATAAAATCGGTCCAGCCGTCTAGGAGGAGTTCAGTGGCATACACACGCACACAAGAATTATATATATAAAGATAGAAAAAACATTGCTGTGCCCTTGCAGAGCGTCACATATTGTCTACCTATCTAATGTAATAATGTGACTTGTAATAAAATTTTTGATTTGATTCAACCGTAAGCTTTAATTTATTTCTTTAGCAACGAACACAGAGTGGATAGGCGGAGTTCTTAAGAAGCACTTACAACTAATGAGCCTTAATACGGAAAAATGGAACTTGCAGAAAGAAAAAACGAATTAAAGTGTTTTATAACATTAAGTTTCTGCTCTTGTAAGTAATTTAATGCCCAAAGTAATGATGCTATTATTGTTTATATTCTTTTATAATATTATGTAGATCAACATTATCTTTTGTATTTGGTAGAGTTTTCGTGACAAGCATCGTCATGCTCCCTTATTGCCACCACTTGTGGCGGTGACGTGGGGTGGGTCGTTCCCTTCCCTAAAATAAGGTCGAGGGAGGCGATGGCTTGTCCATGCGTCATGCTCGTGAACGGGTCGATCCTCTCACCGGGCAATTTGCTACATGTTTTTTTACTTCTTTTATTTTCATAAAATTAAAGTTATTATATATTTTTTTAATATTTTATAATAGTATATTAAATGCTTGCATAATGCCTTTATTTTATTTATGGTATGTGTGGATTTATGCATCTACTATATCTTCATGTTTTTACTTATTAATTTACTTACATTTTTTGACTTACCCTTGTAAGGCATTTAGTAATTGACTTTTCAGTATTTTTGTTGCATCACTTTGCATATATTATAATTGAAATGATTTGTAAATTTTATTGAAAATAAGAATTTGTTATACCATTATGTTGTAAAAAGAGGAACCTTAGAGTTTCTTGCTCGTTTTTCTCTAAGGAAATCTGCTTTCCGAACGAGCTGTCTGAAAAAATTACATATTTCATGTTATTTGTTCAACAAGTGAGCAAAGTTATTTTTTGCTGCGAGTGCTGACTTTAAATCACGAATTGGCGAAGTAGTCTAGAATTGAATAATTCTAATATAGACTACTGAGGTAGTGAGTGATTTAAGGCACGAGACAAAAAAAAATTGCTCTCGTGTGAAAAAAACAACTTTTCACTTCGACTAGAGAGAAAAGTGTTATTATTTAGATGGTGCGTTCGGAAACTGCACTGCTTGAAATTTTTATGAAAACCAAACATAATATATTTAAGTAAGTGATAATAATGTCTACTAGTATTTATTTTAAATATTACTCTTAAAAGGCAATGGTAAAATTTATAAATCTAAATTTCGATAAGTAACATATAAATTTTTGTGATAATGAGATAATACGCTAGGATCAAATGAGTTTCGGAACGCACCGGATCGCATTGTATATTTTTTAACGCGGAGTAATTCCCGGATGTATGTTCACGTGGGGTTTGAAATTTATATCACTTTGCCTCACGCTCGCAGCAAAAAGCGTTTTTGCTACGAGTTTTCACGTAGCAATAGCGCCCTTTTCGTGCTGGAGAGGTGAAAAGCAATTTACCTACGAAATAAAATATTTAGGATTGATTGATTGAAACTAAAAAAAATAAAGGTCTCTCTTAAATAAAGAAGGCTTCTCTTTCTTTTTGATTTCATTTGGGATGTCATTATAACATTTTATTCCCATGTGATGAGGTCTCGATGACTCTAGGTGACATGCTTGTTTGGGGTATTTTTATTCATTTAAATTTCTATTATTTCGCTAGTGTTGTGGTAGGGTTGAGTATAATAATATCTAACTGTGTCTTGATTTTACTACATACTATTGGTCGTCCAGAGGTCGAAGTTCGACCATAATTCATGTAATTTATATGTAAGAACTTAATTTGGGTTTATTTGTCAAAGACTATTATGTAGTGTGTGTGTAATATTTATTTTAATTAATTTAATGTACATATTTAATTTATTAGGCATTTTATGTATGAAAAATAAATTTATGCACTTCTTATCCATATAAACCTATCTATGTAAAATGTCACGTTCAACGTTTCGCGTTTTTTTTATACGGCACTCAATTGTCACGGACAAGAGTAACATAAAGACTTGGCGTACGATATCCAGAAAATCTGGTTGACAAGCTTCTCGAATCACGGTCTAACGTAGACTATATAGTATGTATGGGGCCCCACCAGCCGGTGCGCGCGGTGCCTCGGTCGCCATTGCATTGCAAAAAGATGAGGGTAGTTTGAATTTAAATCTACCCACCAAACCATGCGATGACCGAACAAACGGTAATCTCCTTAAGGCGACTCGTACGGTCATTTTTACTCTTATCCAATACTTAGCTTAAGTTATCATTAGATTTGTGTAACAAAAAGAGTGCTTGAGTAATCTAAGTGCACTATATTCTCAGTGTCTTCACCTCTGTGCGGCAAATGCATCTCAGCGCATTCCCGCGGTAATGAGGCTGTGAGAAGCTCTATACTGGTAATGCATGCTCCCATTCACCGAAGAAAACATTGTGTGCCTTTGAGTTATCTGGATATCAAATAAATGTACTATTTTTAAACATGTTTTAATTACGATATATAACAATTAAACGAACTTACCAAGACTTATAAATAATACAAGCTGACCCAGCAAACGTTGTACTGTCCTATTAAGTAATTTAAAAAAAATTCAACAATTAAAATTTTTGGGGTATAAAAAATGGATGCAACTGATTCTCTGACCTACCCAATATATCGTACTACAATTATTATTGTATTCGATTGCCATCTTGCAACCCTTTAGCGGATTATTTTTTTTTGATTTATTATTTTGTGGATGGAACAAAATAATATAAAAATTGCATTGCAAATATAGTTCTTGATCAAAGAAGAGCGAAAATGTGAAGTTATATGTATTTTTCAATAATGAATCATCATAAAATAAAAAAATAAAAAAAAGTGTCAAAAAAATAAACATAATATATTTAGAACTCTTATCATTTAGGGATATGAAAAATACATGTTGGCCGATTCTCAAACCTATCCGATATGCACACAAAACTTCATACAAATTGGATCAGCCGTTTCGGAGGAGTTTGGTAACAAACCCCGGGACATGAGAATTTTATATATATACTAGCTGACCCAGCAAACATTGTATTGCCGATATTAAAATCGCGATACAAAAGTAACTGTTTATCGTAGATGGGTGAAAATTTGAAGTTGTATGTATTTTTAATGCTGACTCATAATCAAGCAAATTGAAAAAAAATTGAAAAAATAATTTCGCGTGGACCACCCTTAACATTTAGGGGGATGAAAAATAGATGTTGTCCGATTCTCAGACCTACCCAATATGCACTCGAAATTTCATGAGAATCGGTCAAGCCGTTGAGTTTAGCTACAAACACCGCGACATGAGAATTTTATATATCCTAAGATGTCATTCGAACGGTTGGCTTATTGGTCAAAGGGTTTTACAGAGAGGCTAGGGCTAATCGTGAATCGACCAAATAAAGTTTGCATATTTTAATATAATAACGGAGGCAATTCACTTAAAATTAACCAATGGCCAAGTAAAATCTTATGACATTAATAAAAAAAAGTTAATTTTCTATCATTTGTATAAAAATTAACTTTCTATCTCTTTTTAGCACAATATATAGTTTATATTTGATGTAGTTTCAATTGAGTAGCTTTATTGAATACTCTCTATACGACGATTGCTCATTGAAGCGGAAAATTACGCCACTTTTAATAACGCTTAGGGAGTCGTAACATCATAAAATTTGTTAAAGTGCCGTGGCCAAAGCCTTAGAGTATACTAGCCTAAAGATTAACTGATAGCCCGATAACGCACGAACAATTTTGATTTGTCAATATGTGCGATATCTAGTGGCTTATATTGAAAATACTAAGGAGGTGATGCCAATCGTGGCTGACTGTTTACGACTTGTCAATCAAAATCGGTTACAGTAACAAAAGATTCGCTTACCTTTTCTATCTTGCTGTATCTCCGTTACCGTACCGCCTTTCGCACCAACTTGTCTAGACTTTCCACTATATGCCTTCGTAGGGTGCTGGAATTCTTTGGAATAAGGGCCATGTAATGGCTTCGGCTTGTAATGAGGGTCACAATTTTCAACAGCTGATGCTTGCAGTGACATGCAAGGTAGATGGCAAACATCCCAGAGGATGCAATCCCACGAGATGGTTGGACCAAAAACGATCATCTGAACATCAACTTCCACAATGCCCTTCATGAAGATAAGCATCGCAGCAGATGAAAGGAAATCGTACGGGAGAAACTGATGCAGCGACGACCCTCAGTAATGAGGAATACGACGCGAGGAGGGCTGTATCTCCGTTAGAGATTTATTTATTTATTTTATTTACGGTATATTCCAATGCGATAGAGGTACATACAATATTTCACTTTTTTACATCCTTAAATTTTATAACATGATTGCAACAAAACAGATCCGTCTGTGAGGCTTTATCATTAATAGTACGAAGGGCACGCGTCACCGCTGCCTGGCTTAACAAGTTGGTGCGCGCGGACGGCACCATCAGCAACGGCGGCCGACATCGGCGCCATACGTACCTATCCGGAACAACAAAATACAGTCTACTCAATCTATCCGCATTATGCACCTTCCCTCTAAGTACTTTGAATAGATATGAGATCAGCGCTAGGCCCCTTCTTTCCCTCAGCTCGTTATATCCTACCATACCCAAAATAAATAATGTCGGGTACATAAGCTGATAAAAAGGGTAAACACCGTATAGCCTCATATACAGGTACCGTATATATTTATTTTGTATGCGCTCTAACATTATACTGTAACTTTGCTTCATGAGAAGCCCAGATATAGGCGTTGCATTCTAACTGGCTTCTAACCTGGTCTAAGATGTTTTTCTCCCTAGGACGTATTATTAATCTAAACGCTACTATATTGTAAGTCTATTCTCGCAGCTAGCTGAAATTATCCCTAATATTTAGCGATATCTAATTTTCGAGACATATTTAAACATATTCCAATTCAAATATTTTTATTCAAAATAGATGTGACATCACTTATTAAAAGTCAAAAACCACCCATTCCAAAGAGAATGCCTCAGACCTGAGAAGAATGGACGCAACAAACTCAGCGGGCCTTTTTTACTTCATCCAAAAATATGTTTACAAAGTAATACTGTACAATTAAAGTTATTATTTAATAGCCTGAGGGCGGTCGTTCCATTCCCAATCTGTGGTATCATTAAGAAAGTCATTTATGTTATAGTAAACTGTACCACACAAACGCTTCTTAACAATTCTTTTGAATATTGTAGTACTTTATGCATTACTACAAATGCGCAGTTACGTAGAGGTCAATAAACTCTTTGGTAATTTTGGTACTGATATTGTGTCAATAAGTGGCTCTTCTCATTTTTCATGAGGTGAGAGGCATTTGGCAACCAATTATCATAGCGCAGTAGTTAAGCACGACACAGTAGCATCCACTACTTGACGTAGAGGTCGCAGGTTCAAATCCCAGTCGGTTGTTTGTTTGGATATTTGTTTCCGAGTCATGGTCCTGATCCTGTAGATGGAGCCACAACCCATGTGTAAAACCAACATACCAAGATTTACGGATCGTGCGGCATGCGGACGGTTGGCTTAGTTGGGTAGAGCGCTGGGACGTTACCCGAGAGGCACGGCTTCGAGTCCCGCATCGCTTAAAAATTTTGGTACAAATTAAATTTGTTTTTTTAGACTCCTGCCAACTCCAGTTCCCCTGATAACGGTCTTCTGAAAATGCACATCAAAAATTAGAATGTTGTATATATCCCGACCCAAACATCATTTCTAAATGCTTATAGAGTATCAAAGGTCATATAAGAAATTTAATAAATTCCAAGAGATTTTGCATGCCAAAGTTCAAAAACATATAAGGTACAGCAATGTTAGGTAATATAATACCTAATATTATTATAAACGAATTGCCATATAACCTATAAAATTTATATAAACTGAACGAAAAATAAATACCACTAGATATTAAAATTCCATTATGTAATTCTATAATTTTTGCAATGTAACGCTGAAATCGCCAGAGACAATTAGTTAATAAACTTTTTCATTGTATTTAAATAGATATGTAATTTTATTGTATGCTTTGTTTTGAAAATTAAAGAAAAAAATTACTATCAACAGATTGATAAGGTTCAGTTCTGCATCAGTTTTAAGCCCATCAAAAGTATTTTTTATATATTTTATAAAGTACTAGTGGACCCGACAGACGTTGTCCTGTACGTCTTAAATTTAAAAAATCGGTCCAGCCGTTAGGAAGAGTTCAGTAACATACACACGAGTCGGAGAATTATATTATATGGACGGAATTGAGACCTCTAAATCAATCTCAAATTCACTGGAACACACAAATGAAATCATCAAAATCGGTCCAGCCGTTTAGGCGGTAGTTCAATTGTGAATCTAAGCCATTCTCGAATCTCGTTTAGGAGGAGTTCAGTTACAACAGATGCACAAAAGAAATGATTTACTAGTGTCAAAGTCATCAGTTAAACGTCAGCGCACGTTTTCCAAATGAACTATAGCTTCAATCAATGGTATGCATTCAATCTTAAATCTGCATATTGGTTCGTGACCGGCGTAGCTTTGTGTTTTAATGTTCTATCGTCGCCGCTCGTTTGTAATTCAATTTCCAGCTGAACTCGGACCAGCTGCAAGTACATGAAGCGATAAGCGACGAGGTTTTAGCGTATCGTGCCTGAAATGAAACGTTCCAAATATATTTTACTTGTATTTTTTACTATCTTTTTAAATTTGGTATACGGGTGTTTTAAATCTTGAAATTTTATTTAAAAGTTTTATTAGTATATTATTTTTAAATTGCCGCTAAGAAAATTGAAAGTTATCGAAAATTCGTGAAGTTATTGGTTTAACACCGTTTTTCGTACATCGAGTTTGGATCAGATCTTGACGTTTTAAGGTGCTAGGAAGCTTCCCTGACTATTCCCGCGATTGTGTTACGTTAGCACTTTACATCATAAAACCAGGGCGTTCACCATCAAGCAGGTCAAAATCAGTTGATTCGTTAGCGACTTATCGTTGACGAAAGAAAACTGAAAAAGGGATTTTCGGAAATACTTCGAAATCCCGAGTTCGATCAATTGAAACTTAAAGATTTTTTATGAGGCTCAAGGAACTGCATGGAATGCCGTCAACCGCGTAAAATGCCGTTTTTAAAATTAAAAAAATAGTGTTTTAGAGCTCAAACACATAAGACAGCCAACAAAACAACACAAAGTATAATATTTTTGAGCTCATAATCGTCGTAAGTACAGTTTAGGTATGGAATTAGCGGTAAGTTGCAGGGATGGCCTTTAGAGTCAACCGTTTTCCTAATTTTTTTATTTTAATCATTTATTTACTACCTACTGAAACGTCCGGGCAACTAGAGCGGCATTTTTCTTTAGACAGTCAAACGTCCAGGCAACCAGAGTGGCCCAGTCGACTTGCGTATTTATTTTGTGTTATAATCTGTAGTATGAGTGAATTAGCTTGTCAAATACGATTTTTAAGACTCTATGGTAAGTAATTGTAATAGGCTTATCTTTAAATATCAAGTATCCGAGCAAAAATTAAAAGAAATAATTAATTGAAAATCGGTTTGCGGGGGGAATTGTCATTTGTTTATTTTTGTAGTGTCAAGTGTTTTGTTATTGTTTTGTTTATCATGTAAGTGTAATATTTTAATTACGTATTATATTTGTTTTATATATGAAATTAATCCTCATGATATCTAGTTTCCGATTTTATCTACAAATTACATATAAAATTCTTCTTACGACATTAAATCGACAAGTTATAACAGTATGATCGATACTACTTTATCGATTTGGTTTAAATATCAAATTTTTATTGTAATCCAATTAATTAACAGTAAATCATTGCTTGTAATAGGGACAAAATATCATAAATATAATGTTTATAATATTCAACAATCTGGATGTATTGAGACAACCAAGTATTTCACGTTTTACTTGTGCATTCCGCAGATAAATTGTAGGTATATACTAAGAATGGGTGCTTTATTTTAGTTTAATGCAACAATCCCGTAAGTCGAAGTAATGACATATTAATATCAAAAAATAGGTTATATAGTCTATTTCAATAATAATTAAGTTTTATTAATGTGTGCGCTAATATTTTACATAAAAACTTAATATAATGAAAATGTTATCACATTTCTACCTATAATCTCGAGCTTTAACCTTTTATTTATATATAGCTTGGGTTCAAAAACATAATTTATGATTTTACACGTTGATTTTCTATACTTTTAACAACGTGAATGTATTTTTTATATAGCCAAAGCTGGAGTCGTTATGTAATTATATCGCTTTTAATAATGATGAATCTCGCGCTCGCCGTCGGATAATCTTAATCGCGTCATCGGACGTTTCGCTACTTGCCAGCTGTCATTAATCGGACGTTGCAATAGAATCTGTCTCCTTTATGGGACGTTCAGCAGTATGGTGGTTGGTGCTATCGCTGTCGCACTCGGTGTGGACCTGTGTCACATCCTTTATTGTTAAAACAGTAGCTGTGTTTATTGTGATTGTATTAAAACTTGAGGTATTTTACTCTTTAATCTTCGTGGTTTGTTGTGGTCTTCCATAAGTGGCCGAGCCAGAGTATTTGGGTGTCATTTGATGCGCTCTTTGTAGGTTCTGGTATAGCGTACAATTTCCTGTTTTACAGTTCGCAGGGGTAGATCGCGGTGTAATAATTCGATGTGTACGAACCATGGGGCATTGGTTATCATGCGGATAGTTTATTTTGAAACTTTTGTATTATGTTTTAATGGGATGCTGTTATCCCCACAGTTGCATTCCGTACGTCCAGACGGGCTTCAGTATTGCCTTGTATATAAATATTTTGTTTTGGAGAGACAGTTGAGACTTTCGTCCAATGAGCCAGTAAAGTTTTCGCGTTTGGATAAGTTGCTTTTTCGTAATGAAAATATGATTATATATGATTCTAGGTAAGTCTTTCATCTAAGTGCAATCCAAGGTGCTAATATATTATAAAAAATTAAATTCGTGTGGCTAATTTAAAGAATAATTTAAAAACAATTCATTCAGCTAAGAATAACAATTATTAGCATTGCGAAATTTATGAAGAATTAAAAGTATTTTTATGGTTACATTATGGATTAAACTCTTACGGCCTTACAAATAATCTTGGTATAAAGTTATACTTGGAATAATAAATACCAAAAATATGCAAAATGTTAACTATATATGACTTACAACACTGTCAATACATTGAAAATTCTGAAGTTTTCCGAATGTCTACCAACGTTGTAAATAAACGGGATACGTTATATGTCCGTATAATCTAATCGTAAGCAACATTTGGCATATTCTAGTTTATTATCAGGTATAACTATATGCCAATTTTATTTGTAAGGCCGTATACGTCTGAATAAACCATTCATAAGCAGAATGTCAGAAATGAGGAGATGTGTAGGAGAGACAATGCTACCGACATAGCACTAATGATTGCGAAACTGAAATGGCAGTGGGCAGGGCACATAGTTCGATGGATAGATGGCCGTTGGGGTAGTTCAGTCCTCGAATGGCGATTACGCACCGGAAGACGCAGTGTTAGTAGGCCCTCCACAAGATGGACCGAAGATCTGGTCAAGTTCGCCGGAATAGGTTGGATGAGGGCAGCGCATTACCGATCATCGTGGAAACCTTTGGGGAGGCCTTTGTCCAGCAGTGGACGTCTTCCGGCTGAAATGATGATGATGATGGAGCAGAATGTCTATTTATATACATTTTGCATATTCTTAGTTTATTCTCAGGTATAACTCTTCATACCAAGTTTATTTTTAAAGCCTTGTTAGTCTTGACTTTCATTCTAATTGCGTTACATAATTTTAGTTACCCTAAGCTGTGCTGAAAGTTCTCTCATTATAAACAGAATACTCGTATTATTGAAATTGGAAGTTGCCCTATTTTAAACTCTATAAAGTACAGTGTTGCCGTAATGTAAAACGTAATAAGTGTACATTGCATATTTACAAGCTCGTAACGAGGTTGCAGCGCTCCACAAAGCAAAGTGATCTAAACTGTAATTTTCTCATAAGTGATGTGAATTTAATTGTGTTGCAATTTTTATGTTGTATGTAAAAGTCTTAAATAATTTATACGACTAGATAGAGTCTCCTGCTATTAGACAACCGATAAAAACAGGCCAGGAATATAAGTTTAGTGTGCGTAACAAGCTACGTCTAACACTCGCGATTTATATGACACTTTGTGTTAGTGTGCGTGAATTGCTAAAAATAGAGGTTAGTTCAAAATCTATTTTTTTGTTTTCGTGGCTGTCCATTGTTGTGGACATTTAAAATGACAGTTTCATTTCACAAATCATTTACTTTTTTACCTCACAGCTATAACCGATTACGTAACAAGAACGTCATGTTCGTGTTCCCGGCATGCGCGTGCGACTCAACCGCCTCGCTTGATAGTTCTTCCCTGACTGCCTGCTCTGCGTTTACCCGACACCTGATCTCGATCACACTCACACCGCATGCCGATTACACCCGAGTCAAGACGAGTACTGTAACATATTATGCGTGCTTGCTCGTGGCTCTTTCTTGACTACGACATAATATATATATAGTGACTATTGCATACTGCTCATAAATTCGGTTTAATCAAGAATCTTAAGCAGTACTGTATTGTAATAGAGTATATCATTTATTACTTTTGCATGCTTAGTCACTTTTTCTCATAAAAAAACATTGCGTGCGTACAAAGTACACATGTCAAACCTGCATGGTGCATGAACCTCTATACTGCATATGAATTCCTGGTACGTGTTGCTAGGATGACACATGATTTCAACCGCTATGAAAGACATTCCAACCACCACTAATATATATAATAATATATTCTCCTGGTGTCTATGTAGTAATACGTCGTGCGCTTGGAGTCAGAATATATTAAGGTATACTCGCGCCATACTTAAGACAATCTCTTCTTTAACTATGATCGCCTGGTACCAAAACATTGTATATGCTTCCTATCCCATGTTAAATATTATAAATTTATGTGACTGCTCTTTTTTCTGTCGCTTTTTCGTTTCATCGACTTTCAAATCACAACGATGATAATGAAGTTTTCACTTCAATAGTATGCATATTTCTGTCTCATTCTTTGCCGGCTTCATCCTACACATTTTTGTATTTTTGTCTCTTACCTATCGTTGTTTCCGTTGCATCCGGTTTGAAATCACAACGATTCTAAAGAAGTTTCACTTCAAAAAATATCACAGCCCACCAACGTGAGTGACTTAACTCAAGAATTATGCTCAAAGCCTACAATAATGATAAATATCTGTGAAACTCACCCCGAGGTTGTTGAATTGTTCATTATATCAGAGCTATGTCAAAGTAACAACATCCCCTGTCATCTCAAACACCAATCAGCTTTAGATTAGCTCGAGTTATCTCGTGTGTTGATTGCGGGACCACGTATTTATCTCGTCCGACCGACAACGTGAAATATATTGTATTCTTGGAAATCTGTCAGGATAGATGTTGAAATATTTGCCGAAATACAAATAGGCGGCAACGGAATAGTACAAGTCATTACATGACCACATTAATTCAATGAAAATTTCGTGAATGAGATTTAATATTCAAATTATTTAAATTGCAACCTCAATCGATCCCCGAGTCAAATCGATTTATTTCTCTGCCAATGAATTTCTATCAATGATAAGTTGTGTGTAATTATACATAATGTAGCATTAATGCTGTCATGATGATGTAAACTTTTGACTTAATTCATCCAAGCACCATGTTGAATTATTATATTGAAGCTTTTCTTAAATATCTATTCTATGTTAGGATATCATCCCCACCATCTGGATGTGTGGCAGTCCTCCACAGTGCGGTTTTCAAGGAGCTTTCTTCCTCGTACTACAACGCTGTGGAATGAGCTACCTTGTGCGGTGTTTCCGGGACGATACGACATGGGTACCTTCAAAAAAAGCGCGTACACCTTCCTTAAAGGCCGGCAACGCTCTTGTAATTCCTCTGGTGTTGCAAGAGAATGTGGGCGGCGGTGATCACTTAACACCAGGTGACCCGTACGCTCGTTTGGCCTCCTATTCCATTAAGTTAAATTTCATCTTATATAAGATTATTCATGCTTTTAAAGATTCTTTCTAATGCGTTTATTTTATTTCATTTTATTTTATTTTATTTTATTTGGGACACAAAACAATTACACACTAGATGATTACATTAGAGGAAGAAATAACATAAATAGTACTGAGTGCATAACCAACGACAGTGTCCACGGGTTACTATTTAAGTGTTAGGTAACAAGGAAGAAAAGTAGTTATTACAAACAGATGTAGCTTACAATATTATTATGATGTTACATATAAGTCTCCAATTAGAATATTTAATTTCATAACAATGAGATTTAAGTTTAAATTTAATTAAATAACATTAATTGAGTTGATGCTGTTTCAATGTGCTATTAATTGCTGATTTGAATTGTCGTTCCGATATACCTAATATGTCAATATCTGAAAAGATTTCATTGTATGTGCTAAATAGGCGTTGCAGAGGCGCGCGTTTGCCGGAGTTGGTTCGAATTGGGCTTACTGCAAAAAGGGGACGCTTACGTACACTGCGCTGACATACAACTCTTGGGACCTGGAAGTTTAGATTGTGTACTAAATCACTGCAGTCATATTTGTTGTTACATAATCCATATAATGTTTTAGCCCCAAGAGGTTTCCTTCTGGTCTTTAGGGTCTGTAAATTATATTTTTGTAGCAGATCGGGGTATGATAATTTAGATCGGTAACATCTATAATGAGTCGATTTTAGAAATTTTGTCGATTTTAGAAATTTGAGAGAGTATTCATTGTAACATATTCCTTTCTGAACAAGTACTTTAATTGCAATTACGGTATGTTTGGGTTTAATCTTGGGCACCAATTAAATGTCACTTAAAGTTACCCCGTTTTGGTGTGTTTCACACTAACTGCTAACAATTAACTTAGTTTTACTTGAAATAGTTTCGATTTAATTCATACTTGTGACAGGGTTCATAAAAGTCCTATAATTACAAGTATTAAACATTCTTCATTGGTAAATAATATCGTGATAGTTATATATTTTCTTTGATTAATAAAACACTTTAAAGTTAAATTTTTATTATTATTTCCCTGAAAGGTCACGAAATATCGGGTTAGCTAAAATAATAATATAAATTTAACTTTGACGCAATAATATATGTAAAACACATTTACAAATACTAGCGTTTAAATCCATTAAAAAATGTTTTTTATATACATACTATGATGATGAGACTTAATTAAATTCCAAACAGTAAAAGCTACGCGGGGTATATGTTCCGTAAATATGCCACGAGTACAGAAACCGTGAATATGGAACGTTAATATGGGATTATAGGTTCCTACGTGACAAAACAAAGAACAAATATAAAAAAAAATATTGCTGTTTCTGAACATATTGATTAATTATGATCTTCAGTCTAAGGAAATGTTTTAAAGAAATTTGTAAATTTCTCTTGCTTGGCAGTTTTTAAAGCTCCTTCAATTGATAGTAATAAGATCTACCAGTTTACAGATTACCAGGTTTACCAGTGGGAGGCTCCTTTGCATAGGATGCTGGGTAGATTTTAGGAAACAGTAACGTGTAAACATTATTTGTTTCGGTCTGAAGGGTGCCGTAGGTAGTGAAATTACTGGGCAAATGAGACTTAACATCTTATGTCTCAAGATGACGAGCGCAATTGTAGGGCCGCTCAGAATTTTTAAGGTTTTTCAAAAATTCTGAGCTGCATTGCATTGTGATTTGTAGAGCGTACCAGTTATTATTATTGCGTACAGTACAGTATTATTGCGTCCCTTATATTCATAAAATAAAGGTCTATTTTACCTTTTTATTAGTCCATTTGACGACGCGTTTACAAATGATATTTGGTTGCATACCTATTGGAGTCCTTTTTATCAATATGTATGCACCGATGTATCTACCGAATAGATCCGCGAATAAAGAAATCTTTAGCCGCGAATACAGGCATTGGGTCGCTTTTTTAATACGAATAGTGAAAACACGACTGAATGAAGCGCGAATAATGAGTTTCTACTGTGTTATTTGCCTGTCCGTACCACTGATGTTTGAGCGGTTATATCAACTTCATTAAAACTATGGTGAGACTTCGAGGATAGTTCAAAGTTAGTGCTTAGTTAGTCCTTAGTTTAAAAGCAAGATCCAATTACTTGTATTTTAATGTTTCACCGATAGGCATAAATAAAACATTGTTGTTATTCACATTATATGATGGCGAATACAATTAGCATCTCTTGTTATTTGTAAATGACTTTAAAGTCAGAGGTCCGTAGTTCATCTTCTTTTTTATCTGTATAATATATTTTATCAAGGGTGGACATAGTGGCTGATGACTAAACACTTAATACTTCATACTTTTACGATGATTATTTTGTACATATATAATATAATATCTATGTCTGTTGTGTGGTACTGTAGGGCTTTTATAACAAGATCCCAAAAAATGTTATGAACATATGTTTTACAAGATTCAGAAGAAACGTTAAAATATGTTTTAACGAACGCATTCATCACGGGGAGTGTTCGGAAGAGCTGATTTCTGCCACTAAATTCCACTTTCGCATGACAGGCCACAATTTAGAATACTATCCCCAACACAGAATAACTTAAAGAGATTAGAATAACCTTGTCGGCGAGGCATGCGTGCCGCGAATATGAGCGACGGATCATATCACACCGAAATAAGCTTAACCGGCTGACAGTCACGCTATAATTGTAATAAAGAAACTCCGCGAAAATTATGAATTTTGCCGTTTGGCATGTATCAAAAAAGAAGTCTGGTCTGTAGTGTAGCTCGAGATGGGATTTCTGTAAGTCCAAAAATCTTCAAATACAATTGATATTTGTAATTTTTAAATATACCAAAGTTAAAATCCATGCATGGTACCTATAGTAGTAGTATATGTAAAGGTGAAAGGCATAACAGCCGCTCCATAACTATGATAAAACAATCATACTTAAACTTTTTTAATAGTGTCATAATGCCGTGTTGTACTATAATAATCTATTTGCTTGACAAAAATTCAGACTTGTCTTTTAAATTTTTGTCAAAAATGTCTTTTACCTGTTCTGTGATCTCCACTATCTGGCTGTGTGCATTCTTCCACAGTGCGGTTTTCAAAGAACTCTCTTCCACGTACAACCAAGTTGTGGAATGATCTTCCTTGTGCTTCCCGGACTATAGATACGACATAGGTACCTTCAAAACGCACACACTTTTCTATAAGGCCGGCAACGCTCCTGTTATTCCTCTGGGGCTGCAAGAGATTGGAGTGGCGGTGATCACTTAATATCAGGTGACCCGTATGCTCGTTTGTCCTAATCTTCCATAAAAAATATAAGCATTATGTTATAGCTATTTGAAGTATTTTAATTGATAACTGTCAGTATAAAATACGAATCGTCAAATTATTAAAATATTGTCTCGGATTCGGTTTGTATTTTGATGTGCATACACGAATTTATACTTATTACACATTACAGCCCTTATCATTTTTGATATCAAGCGAATATAAAATCAGAAGAGAATTCAAATAACAAATACGGTATATTAGAACTTTGCATTCTAGCACGGTAAGCTACAAACTAGTTTATCCCCATTTGTACTTGCAACTGTCTGAATAAAGAACCGGAAGTTGTATTACAAGCGAATGGAGACGATTGAACATTGAACACTAAGGCCCGTTTTCACCAATGACACTTCAAACTGAGGTCAATAAAACTCAGTTTTAGGTAAACGAGTTCAAATCCCAGTCTTGTTCTCGATTAAACACAAAGCGATTTTACCAATACAACAAACAGACATAAGCAATGTATCAAATACCTGTCTAAACTGTCATCGATAAGTATGAAAAAAATTCAATTTGTTAGCAAAATTGATGTTTTAGGCGAAGCTCTCTAAGAAAAAAGCGATTCACTCGATTGTATGAATGTCATTGATAGATTGACAGATGACGGCTATAATCTTGTAAAAAACGGAGATAGCCGAAATCTACGACGGCTTAAGCAACTGTTCGACTTTCAAACTTGGCCAGATTATACTTCATATCAAACTTATGTCAAATCACGGCACGATTGAAACTAAACTAAATTTCAATGTTTACTTAGGCAGTGCCGCCTCTTATTACGTAGTATTTACATCCTCTTTAAAGATACGACAGAGGCAGCTTGAACGCGATCGATTAATTTGAACGTCCTAAGTTGAGTGATCAGCATTTTAAACGCGATTAAGCTATAACTACGTTTAGTTTGTGTTGGTGAAATCAGAATTGAATCTGTTAACTTATTACAGGCGTAAGCTTAGTTCAAAGTGTTCTAATAGCGTTCTATTTCAATGTTGACATGGATGCTGTTATGCCGATTGCGAGGTGAAATGCAGATTTGAGATTACATTAATTCCATTGATTGAAGCTGTTGTTATTTTGAAAGACGTAAGCAGATGTACGACCGATAACTTTCTAGAAGGTACGTTAATCATAATGAAATAACATTGTATCCGATTGCAAAACTGAAGTGGCAGTGGGCAGGCCACATATTTCGACGGACAGATGGCCAGTGGGGCCAGTGGGGGGGCCAATAAACTCCCCGAATGGTGACCACGTGCCGAAAGAAAACACTAATTGTGTTGGTAGGCCGCCCATGAGGTGAACCGACGATCTGTTCAAGATCGCCGGAATACGTTGGATGAGGGCAGCGCAGGACCGCTCGTCGTGGAGATCTTTGGGGGAAGCCTTTGTCCAGCAGTGGACGTCTTCCAGTTGACGACGATGATGATATATCTTGATCAGAATGAATAAGCAGCTATAAATTTAATAATCCCTATTATCAGTGACAAACGAAATCATTACTCAACAAAGGTTAATTTTGTATTTTTTTTCTTTTATCTATGAATCAACTTCAAAGTTTATCTTGTAAGAGCATATTATTTTACTTTTTTTCAGTGAAAAATGTAAAAGATTAATATTATGACAATTTGAAGCATTTGTATATTTGTAGCTTCTATCAAGTTCCCAGATAGTATATAAAACGTAAGCGTGGTAATGAAAATTTTCTTTATATTTCTGTAAAAGCTATAAAAAGCATTTATTTTCTCAAAAATGATTCCTTTAGAATTCTTTTTGATGTCATTTCTAATACACTAGATACTTCTACCGCTCCGGAAACAAATGGCGCTGTGAGAGAGAGGAAACGGCGCAAGAAACTCTCCCAGCATTCGTTTTTTTTTGCGCTTTTTTTAAAGAAATATACAATATTGTACTGTCATTGCTTTTGCTATAAAATAAACATAATCTTGTCTGTCGGATTGCTTTGATATTCAGCTGTGGAGTGAAAGGATTTACTACAGAGCAATTTTTTAATGAAATATTTAAACATATTTTTAGATAATGCCTGGATAGTGGTTAGTACTTTAGTGTAAAAGTGTATACATTTACCCTTAAAGCTATTTTGTATCTTATGAAGCCTTCTACAATTCTTTTAAAGCAATCCCTTATTTCTAGTGTTTTTTTTGTGAACGTATATAAAATTTTCATAAATTTAATGTGAATTATTCAGTATTATAAGAATAAAGATAATAATGTGCTGTTCTGAAGTACTCAGCACTGTTCATTAAAACACAACGGTCGTAATAATTGCTGTCATGATTCTATATCAGCACGAATCCTTACTAATGATAGCGGAACAAAAGACTTCGTTGACACAGAGTGATAAGGAAGGACTTACGCAAGGCTACATTATCAAAGCGTTTCCGTTTTGATACTTCCGTTATGAATGAAGATAATAAGGAATAAGGGAGTTATTTGCACTTAGTTATGAAAAGCGTGTCACAGTGTTGACACCAGCTAAGTTATGGTAGAATATGATGGTATATTTTTTTTTGTTTTTTGTTGTTTGGTTGAGTTCTTGTAACAGGCTTCGTCATGCTCGCTTAAATGTCACTGCTTGTGGCGGTGACATGGGACGGGTCGTCCCCTTCCCAAAAATATGGTTGAGGGAGGCGATGGCTGGCTCATGCGTCATGCTCGTCAACAACTCGGCGCTGCCTGTGGTGGCAGGATGATCCTGCCGGAAGATCGACTTCAGATTCTTAAAAGTTATTATTTATATTTTTTTCTCAGACCTACCCGATATGCACACAAAATTTCATAAAAATAGGTTCAGCCGTTTCGGTGGAGTTTGGTAACAACACCGCGACACGAGAATTTTATATATGAGAATGTAATTGAAATGATTTGTAAAACGATGAAAATGTAAATCTTGATTTAAAAGAGTAGCAATGAGTTTCTTGCGACTTCTAATGAGAAGAAGTCGCAAGAAACAAGCGACCCTTTACGAAGTAGCAGTAGATTCAAAAAGAAAAAGATTTTTTTTTTGACATTCATAAGTGTCATTTCCATTACCTACATGAATAAAATGATTTTGATTTGATTTAATATTATTTGACGTCCAATATAGCTCAGTAGTTAGTAACCCTACCTACTGAGCTAAAGGTCGCCCGGGTTCGAACCCCGGTGCAAACATTTATATGATGAATATGGATGTTTGTTTCCGAATCATAGATGTTTATATATGGACCGGTTATCTGGTCAAGATCGCTGGAATAGGTTGGATGAGGGCAGCACAGGAACGATAGTCATGGCGATCTTTGGGGGAGGCCTTTGTCCAGCAGTGGACGTCTTCCGGCTGATGATGATGATGATGGATGATTATTTGTCCGTTTAAGTAATATCTTAATAATAATAATACCTCGCACAGCCACTTTGTGGAATCAATCGGTTTTCCCCAACAGATACGACTTAGGGACCTTCAAGAAAAAAGCTTACTTCCACCTTAAAGGCCGGCAACGCATTTCTTGACACACCTGTTGTTGCGGATGTCCATGGGCGGTTGCCTCTACTCTCCCCATCCCGTGAGCCTCTTGCCCGTTTGCCCACTCTTATATAAAAAAAAATATCGTTGTCTTGAACCCATAGTACAGGCTATTCCTAGTTTGGGGCATAATAATTTGTGTTCTTATCAAAATTAAATCTTATTATTTTTGTTTTCTATATTCTAGTTTAACAATTATATAGCTTACTTTTACCAAGTTTTATTTACCTTTGCTGTGATTAACTATTATTGTAAATTGAACGTTGACGTTTACACCTAAGCAGATGTCGCATTTATCTTTAACACCTATGTTCTCAGTAAGACGTTCCAAGGGAACAATTGTAATTATTAGTAACAGTGAAATAAAGGGGTAAAAGGCATTTATTTTCTCAAAATTGATTCGTTTAGAATTCTTTTTGATGTTATTTCTAATAACTACTTGATACTACTACCGCTTCGGAAACAAATGGCGCTCTGAGAGCAGCATTATTTTTTTGCGCTCTTTTCAATAAAAATATACAATATTGTACAGTCATTTCTATCGCTATAAAATAATCACAATCTAGTCCCAGGCTGTCCGATCATTTAGATATTCAGCAGTGGAGTAATAGGATTTATGACGGAGCCATTTTATTATAAAACATTTAAATTTATTTGTAGATAATGCCTGAACAGTGGCTGGGAATTTATTATAGAAGTGTATACATTTACCCTTAAAGCTATTATGTATCTTATGAAGCCTACTAGAATAAGTTACAAGCAATCAAAGCATTACAGTGACGATTTTTGTAAAACTAAAATAACCAACAATATATATTATGTCTGTGCTATAAAGTTCAATTGTTTAATGCCGTAATGAAGAATGTAATGAGTTCACATTGTAAACATATTAACAGGCTCGTAACGAGGTAGCCTTCGGTTCACAATGTGATATCATATACATTTCAGCGCCCTCTGGCGTAGGATGGGGAATTTTATCGTATTACGTTAAACAATTTGAATATTGTTTCAGATAGACTATGTTTTGATATAATATTTCTGCCGTGAAGCAGTAATGTGTAAGCAGTACTGTATTTCGGTGTGAAGGGCGCCGTAGCTAGAAAAATTGGGCAAATGAGACTTAACATCTTATGCCTCAAGATGACGAGCGCAGTTATAGAGGCTGCTCAGAATTTTTGTGGTTTTCAAGAATCCTGAGCGGCACTGCATTGTAATGGGCAAGGCGTATCAATTACCACAAAATGAACGTCTTCTTCGTCTCATCCTTTATTTTCATAATAAATAAAAAAACAGAAAGGCGCGGGCGCCCCTCTGATATATAAGGTATAAGAGACGAGCAGGATGATTCAGCTGATGGTAATTGATACGCCCTGCCTATCTAGCGATCATTATTGTAAATAATATATTTAAATGCAATTCAATTTTACATTACACTATATTATAAAACAATTGTTGATTAAATACTTCGCAGCCCTTAGGATAAATTCCTGGACGATGTGCTTACCGAGTATAACCTCCAAAATAATGTGTAAGATAGAAAAATGTATTTGCAATTCGATAAAAGTAGTAATATTATAAAAATAAAAATATTTTGTTCCTAAAGACCCATTCTTTTTTCAAGCCAATTTCCTAACTTTTGGTATGTCTGATCGACATCCCCCTCTGCAGCACCAAAGCTATCTTTAAATATATTTGCATTACAATCAATTCCGTAACACTACTGATTTGATGTTGATTTTGTGTAAGTGCAAACTTTTTTACAAAATTGAATTTAAGATTTAACACAATTTTTTTCACAAACTAATGTCAGCCCTAGTCCATCCTATTGGATCCTAAAAAATCTGGCTAGCTACAGACCTACAGCCATGTCAACCTCCTTTATGTCAAAATAATAGAGAGCAACATGAACCGCCAAATCTTGGTATATGTAAAGGATTGTGAATTGATCAATGATTGACACTACGATTTTGAAATAAAAACATCAATTAATATATTGTTTTAGCAAATAAAATCGTTGAATATTTATAGTAAAGGTTATTGTTACTACCGAAGTACCGCTTAACTTTAAAATAACTCCATGTTACCCCAAAGTTTGTTACTGGCCTAATTGTTTTAATATAATATCGAGTATATCCGTACAAGCAATCGTTTTTCACATAGTCGTGACAGAGTTATAAACACATTCGAATCAAAACTTAAGGTTGATTGGGGTATGAAAAGTTTTCATCAAAATATGATATTCTTGGCGTTGCGCAGAGATTTCGCTTTATTGTGTGTCTTCTACCGCATTTATCACAGGGAGTGTTCCGAAGAGCTGTTTTTCCTGATTCCTGCTACTGAATTCCTTCGCACGACATGCCACAAAAATGGATATCATCCCCATCATCTGAATGTGTGGCGGTCCTCCACAGTGCGGTTTTCAAGGAGCTTTCTTCCACGTACTACAAAGCTGTGGAATGAGCTTCCTTGTGCGAAGTTTACGGGACGAAACTACATGGGTACCTTCAAAAAAGCACGTGTGCGTACGTATCTTCCTTAAAGGCCGGTAACGCTCCTCTGGTATTAAGTCATCAAATGATATACGATCGACGCGAGCTATTCTATCTCGCACAACAAGAGCGTTTTCGACATTATAAATTGCCCAATAAAGCACAATAAACAAAATATGAGCATATTAATTCGAAAACTGACGACACGTAGATTGAACCAAGACGTCGACGTTCCTAAATTAAACTATAATTGGTTGCGGCGAATTAGTCATGCTTTGAGCTAACATTTATGGCTTCGACACAATAAATTGCCAAATAAAAACTAAACTAATTTTTCTTCTCATTGCAATAACGCTCTGTGCTTCCCCGGGGAAGAATAGGGAAGTCCCAAGCCCAAAAGTGTCGGAAGAGGCGATGCCCTAAGCATTTACCAGTGGGAGGCTTCTTTACACAGGATGCCGGCTAGATTGTGGGTACCACAATGGCGCCTTTTACTGCCGTGAAGCAGTAATGGCATAAAAGGCATTTATTTTCTCAAAATAGATTCCTTTAGAATTCTTGTGTAAGCATTATTGTGTCTCGGTCTGAAGGGCGCCGTAGCTAGTGAAATTAATGTGCAAATGAGACTTATCATCTTATGTCTCAAGTTAATGAGAGCAAGTTTGGTGCCGCTCAGAATTGCAAGGTTTTTCAAGAATCCTGAGTGGCACTGTATTGTAATGGGCAGGGCGTATCAATTACCTTCAGCTGAACGCCCTGCTCGTCTCGTCCTTTATTAATACAAGAACTACAAGACTATTTGATCGGTATTTAGGAATTTAAAGACCACTGCTTTCTGATCTCAAAGTTTTAAATACATAAAACGTTTAACAAATTTAAAGAAGAATTTTAATCTTCTATGGTATTATATTATGTGCTTTTAATGTAATTTATCAACGTAGCAATTTATTGTCATCGAATATAAAAGTCTGTTTCACAAATATTTACAGATAATCAGATGATTGATGATCCTTCAATATTCAGCTTCAAATTTTTTGTCAAATTTAAAAAAGATATGCCGGCTAGATTATGGGTATCACAACGGCGCCTTTTACTGCCGTGAAGCAGTAATGGCAGAAATGGCATTTATTTTCTCAAAATTGATTCCTTTAGAATTCTTGTGTAAGCATTATTGTGTTTCGGTATGAAGGGCACCGCAGCTAGTGAAATTAATGAGCAAATGAGACTTAACATCTTATGTGTCAAGGTGACGAGCGATTGTAGTGCCGCTCAGAATTGTAAGGTTTTTCAAGAATCCTGCTCGTCTCGTCCCTTATTGTCATAAATAATATGGAGGAATAATGAAAAAATAATTTGCATCATCCGGGATTTGTTGTTATGTAAAAAATACAGAAAAATAATGGTTTGAAACGAATAAATTTAAGTAAATAAAAAACAGAAAACTTTATCTGTGAGCCATTTCATTAATTACTTCATGTTTTTGCAGTGAATAAAGCACAGATCTTTTTAATAAGAAAATATCTTTTTTAATTTGACAAAAAATTTGAAGCTGAATATTGAAGGATCATCAATCATCTGATTATCTGTAAATATTTGTGAAACAGACTTTTATATGCGATGACAATAAATTGCTACGGTGATAAATTACATTTAAAGCACATAAGAATACCATAGAATATAATTATTTTTCTTTAAATTTGTTAAACGTTTTGTGTATATAAAACGTTTGAGATCAGAAAGCAGTGGTCTTTTAATTCCTAAATACCGATGAAATAGTCTTATAGTTCTTGTATTAAGTGAGTTTAGTGATGGGTAGGACACGATTTGAAAATGAGTTTGTAAGAGTAGCCTCTTTTTTGCACTGAGGCAGTACAATGTCCTACTTCAAATGAGGCGAGGCGTACTGAAGCGAGGCGACACTTTAGAAGTTACGAGTACAAAATATATGACATTTGATGTTATTTCAGTCGGAACGAACGACATAGTAATGTTATTATGTAGGTAAATAAAAAAATACAACAAATATAATTTTAAGTATAGGAAAATATATAATAAAAATAATAGTAAAAATTTTATTTAATAAACTGTGATTTTAATGTATTACAAAACATAAGATATTCCATTTAACAAAATTTAATTTTTCGTTATTTATTGTGCATTTGTTTTAATTGTTTTGTAGCATGCCACTCGCTCCCCCACTCTCTCACAGTAAACTACACACTATAGTGTTACAGAGTGAGTACTGACTACTGAGTAGTTGAGTAGTGAGATCGCGTCACGCGACTACCGCGACATAAAATTTAAAGTAGTACAATTTTAAATTTCGAGCCGCTCTTACATTTTGGCGTCATGTACGGGACAAATGTACCGCCTCTTGTATGTCCTACTCAACACTAAGTGAGTTGTATAATCTTATTTTATGCCAATAAAGGACGAGATGAGCACGACGTTCAACTGATGGTAATTGATACGACCTACTACCGGCTACCGACTGAAACACAGTAATGCTTACAAATTACTGCTTCACGGCAGAAATAGGCGCCTTTGTGGTACCCATATTCTAGCCGGCATCCTGTGTAAAGGAGCCTCCCACTGGTCACATACAATCTACTTTGTTCTTATATATGTTGCAGGTATATTTTCAAAGCCGTGATATTACAATTTCACTTTTTTTCTTACAATATAACGGCCTGGTTTTAGTGACATTGTAATGTCACTGGTACACAATAGTGATGTTGTAAGGTAATAATATATGTGTATACATATATGTATTAATTTTTTAGCTTGGTACGTATGTTCGTTTTTATGTAATGTATCTTGAAACGTAATTTTCGTCCCTTAAACCTTTAATTTGGAGCTTTAAACATTATTGCCATTGGCAATATAAACAGTCTGTCCCATTAATATCTTAACCAGGATTTTCATAACCAATATCCAATATTTTCTTTGTGCACACAAAAACATCGATTATTCGAATTCTATGCTGCTACGAAATTTTATTATACAAGTATAATTATTGAATATTATTGTTAGTTTTTACTTATAACAGTGTTCGCCAGATACACCACTGCCATCACACCTGTTTCTGCGGCAAAATAACAGTACTTTTGTACTGTTGTTCTTCAGTTTGATGGATTTGAGGATAAAAATAGACGAGACATATTTTAATCTTGAATTGACTAGTGTAGTGTTACGTTATAATGTAGCGTAGTATACCGACTAGCAAGCAGACGATTCCGCTTAAAACTTAAAAAGGTCTTCTGATCTTCAGGTAGATTCACCAAGAATATAATATATAAAAAAATTGGTCTCAGTCTTACATTGAGGATTAGTCTCCGCTGCCCTCCAACCGCATTTCTAAGAACAATAGCTTTTATATTACGACAACTAAGATACGTGGCATCTTGACACTCAATTGGCATCTTTCAAGTTTTACTTATATACGGTGCGTGTTATTTTACATTGAAATTAATAAAATACTAAATACTTACTGATGATATGTATAGCCGAGTGGTTAGCGATCCTACCTACTAAGCTAGAGGTTCCGGGTTCGAATCCCGGTCGGTGCTAGCATTTATATTGATGAATATGGATGTTTGTTTCCGAGTCATGGATGTTTAAATGTATTTATGTATGTTTATATGAATTTATGTATGTTTAAGTAAGTATATTGTATTGAATATATCATTGTCTTGTAACCCATAACACAGGCTATATATGCTTAACTTGGGGCAAGATAATTTGTTTAAAAAGTGTGTCAATATTAGTATATGTGATCCCAGTGTCTTTTATTTATTTATTTAGATTCACCAGTGGTAATTACAATATTACATTTATAATTATTATGCTTATTTACAAGAGTCTTATTACTAGGTGAATACACCTTAAAAGGTTATGAATTTAGTAATAAGACTCTTGTAAATAAGCACATAATTAAGCATGCGGTATTCCGCATGCTTAATTATGTGTGAAATAGTTATATAAAATAAGTATAAGTTATAAAACACCCATTCTATGATGTAATGAAATGATGACAAGTTAAGATAAACAAATCAAGAATACTTATCAGTTATTTATTTACAATACATTTTTGCGAAACCTTGGCAACGAATCACTGAATAGGTCTAAGAATTTATAATCGTTTATAATTTTGCATAATCGCGACACAGGTGAATTGATCCCCAAAATAGTTCTGCGAGAAGTTTTTTCAAATTTATTTTACGTGGTTACGTAAACAGGTTTACGTGGGCATCTAGGCACTCTAAAATTAAACATAGACACAAGAAAGGAGTTGTCTTTCTTATTTCTTGTAGTATTCAATTTAAAAACTTTTACTAAGCAACCTGCCATTTTAGTGTCATTTATTAGCAAAGTCAGAACATGTGGCACGTCAACGTCACACATAGTTAGAGACTGGCTCGAATATGCCCACTTGGTCGAAGTATTTGTTGATGCACTTTGCGACTACGCCTGAGGTATCTAATTGGGAGCGCAGCGGAGATCAATCCTTAATCTAATACTGAAAACATCTGACATTATTCTCACAACAATTGTCTCTGACAGAACCCATTCTACAAAGTTTGACAGAATGTACGTGCTGAGTACTACGGCTACTGCCTCGTGAACTAAAACACAAACCACAAGATATAATAATTAATGCAGCGGCACGATTCTTGCGTACAACTTCTGCACCGCTCCGTACTTACGTTATGAAACTTTCTAGGCTAAAAGGTCAAGAAGAAGGACTTTGAATTTACAATAAAAAAGCGAATTAATAAGCTTCTGTATTGAACTACATTAAAGATGGTTGGAAAGAGATGTCAGGAAGTCGACAGCATCAATTACTTCCAAGATATTTCGATATATGTGATCATAAACTACCAAGGCTAAAGTAAAGAAGTGACTAGGCCCTCCAAAACTATACCATGAGTATCATCACCATCTTCGTCATCATTTCAGCCGGAAGACGTTGACTTTTGGACAAAGGTCTCCCCCAAAGATAGCCATGACGATCGGTCCTGTACTACCCTCATCCAATGTATTCTGGCGATCTTGAACAGATCGTCGGTCTTTTGTGCCTACCAATACTACATCTTCCGGTACGTGGTCGCCATTCGAAGACTTTCTGACCCAACAGCCATCTGTCCATCGAGCTATGTGCCCACTGCTACTTTTTGACGCTTCGCAACCATCTCTAGTATATCGGTAACCGTGGTTCTCCTACGCATGTCCTCATATCTGATTCGATCTCGCAGGGAAACTCCGAGCATAGCCCTCTCCATTGCCCTCTGAGCGACAATGAGCTTCCTCATAACGCCCATACTTAGCGACCACGTCTGCGTTCCGTATAACATTGAGTATAAGTATTGTATATTTTGATATTAATTCAAGTAAACCCTAAACAGAAAATAAATTTGTATTATTTTCTTCATTATTGAAACTGTCGTGACTCACAAAACAAACAGAATTAATTTGGCATGTAGAACATAATGTAATAGAGGTAGCCTATTGTAAATAATGTCGATATTGATTCTTTGACTAACTTTTTATATTTTTTATGGCAGGCGTCGTCATGTTCACCTGTAGGTCATTGCTTGTGGCGTCGTCGTGGCGCGAGTCGTTCCCTTCGTATATGAAGTAGGCAATGGCTGGGTACTACTTGTGGTGGCTGGGTGGCTGGGTTATTGTGTCTCCGAGAAGTGTGCTTTATATTTTTGAATTTAAAGTTCTATTACAATATATTTATAATTAAATATTTAGGTATATTTCATAATGTTGAAATAGTGCGACACCTTAAAACCTGCAGACAGTCGAAAGATATGATATCTGCACTATTGCCCATACTGACCCGTTGATCCATCATCTCAAGCAAACACGACCTTCAAATTGTGTTGAGCATTGACATTCCTGAGAGCAGAAGCTGACTAGACAAAGGCAAAACGGTCCAATCAATTAAATAATATTGAAATAAACAGGAGTGGCTAGCTAACAGGCAAAAATTTTTGAAAATATGAGCTCACTTAGAAAAACCCACTAACATTCCGGGAAGGTTGTTGCGAGTCGGAAAGACAAACATCCCGGAAGGAAAAATATACCCAATTAAGGAGTCTAATTGCTATAACAGGAGGAATATCTTTGGCGGAGATACAGCAAGATAAAAAAGATAAGCGAATCTGTTGTTACTATAACCGACTTTGATTGACAAGTCGTACAGTGAGCCACGCTTGGCATTACCTCCTTAGTATTTTGAATATTAATAAACTAGCTAAAACACACATTGACAATTCAATTGTTATTAAACTTTTATCACCGCGAAAGTTTAACAATGTAATTATTATGACGGGTACTCACGATCTATATTTTAATAATTTGGTGTCGACATTTCGATCCAATTGCATGAACATACCGGCCGGTACCAACCACTGAATCGAGCTGCATAACCCACGGTTGATTTCTGCTGAACACCAATATATCCCACGGATTGTTAGAGAAGCTATTGAAATTAAAAGGTATCCTAACAACATTAAAAGGGAGGATGGTTTTGACTAAACATGGAATCCCGTGCTCTCTCTCGGCAGTACAAATGCAACAAAAAGAACTAATTTCATCAAAATCGTTTCAGAAGCTCCGGCCTAAAAGCGTAACAAACAAACTTACATTCACATTTATAATATTAGTAGGAATAATCCATGGCGTAAAAGGACCATGTCCTAGTAGGACATGGTCCTTTTAAAGCCTAACAAAAAATAACAAAAGGCATATCTTTATAAATTTTCCGCCACAAAAGAAATCATCAATTTCAAGTGCCGTGAACTGTCTACGAAGTTCTGAATGTTTCAGTAAACCGTAAATTTAATTAAATAAATTTAGCTTTCGTTCGTATTACGTATTTTTTTCTTTAAGAAGATTGAAAATCTGTAGCTTTATTATTTGTTTATATAGATAGTGAGGATACAAGTTTTATGCTTTTTTATTTTTTTTATGAAAATAAGGGACGAGACGAGCAGGAAGTTCAGCTAATGGTAATTGATACGCCCTGCCCATTACAATGCAGTGCCGCACAGGATTCTTGAAAAACCCCAAATATTATGAGCGGCACTGCAACTGCGCTCGTCACCTTGAGACGTAAGATGTTAAATCTCATTTGCCCAGTAATTTCACTAGCTACGGCGCCTTAAAGACCGAAACACAGTACTGCTTATACATTACTGCTTCACATGGCGTGTATTTAGTTATTTTGGTATATCTTTTAATTTCAAATTAGTTCGTTTAGATATTTAAAAAGTGTGTGTATGCACGCAAGGAGTTATACTTCTTTTGCGTAACTATATTATTAAAATTATTGTTTCCTCTTGCTATTCTACGTTTGTGGAAAGAACAATAATGTAAAAACCTTGCAAAGATGGCTTTGGCAATCTTTATATATATAATTCTTGTGTGCGTGTGTGTGTCACTGAACTCCTCCTAGACGGCCGGACCGATTCTAATGAAACTTTCTGTGTGTATTCAGGTGGATTCGAGAACGGTTTAGATTCACAATTGAACTACCTCCTAAACGGCTGGACCGATTTTGATGATATTTTTGTGTGTTCCAGTGAATTTGAGATTGGTGTGTGTCTTCAGGTGGATTCAAAAATGGTTTAGATTCACAATTAAACTACCTCCTAAACGGCTGGACTGATTTTGATGCCCTTTTTTGTTTGTTTCAGTGAATTTGAGATTGGTTTAGATTCTCAATTCCGCCCATATAATATAATTCTCCTGCTCATGTGTATGTTAGTGAACTCCTCCCAACGGCTGGACCGGTTTTTCAAATGAAAAACGTGTGTACAGGACAACGTCTGTTGGGTCCACTAGTATATATATATAAAAGAAAGTCGTGTTAGTTACACCATTTATAACTCAAGAACGGCTAGACCATTTTTTCTGTTGTTTGATTTTTTGGGTTACTCTTAGTCCGGAATAGGATGATAAGTAATAAAATATCGAAAAAATCACAAAAATATATTATTATAAAAACATTTATTTTCTCATACATTTTGTATGGATTGACATTTTGACATTTTTGTGAGACCGAATCACGACATTTTCTAGCAAACACACAAAAATACAATGTTTCCAAATGTCCTCATTTGGGGCAGACATTGTCTAAGAACGACGATTTAATCCGATATTCAGGGTATTAATTAATTTATATTCTTACACACAATACAGTAGAAGAATAACATACATACAAAACTTATTCCTATGTATAATGTATGCTAATTCTAAAAATAAGTGTTTACAAGTCAGTAATACGGACTTTGCTTTTGATCTTGTAGATACAAGGACAGATTCACCATCGAATTGGATCAATGCAATCTCTCGAAGATGCACACCATAAATTTTAACGATTATATTTCATGGGCACCATGGAGGAACAACGACATGAAGAGATCAATGCAGCAATGATAATAGCAATTCTTCATGATCTACAGCAACTACTTCATGAACATTTTGCATGTCGAGTTAGCCCGCAAATCTTTAATTTCCGATCCGTCTTGCATTCGCCATGACCAATAACAAATCTCAAGGCCAATTATTGATAGTTTGTGGTCTGAATCTAGAAAATCCATTTCCCATGGTCAATCTATATATATGTATAAGAGATTTCCACGTATATCATCACGATATCTACTGGAACCATAAGGCGTAGAGACTTGAAATTTAGGTAAGTAGGAATATTCCTTTCGTCGAGCAGAGATCAGCTAAGAACGGATTTCTACGAAATTCTATCAACAGTCACTCATCACGATATCTCTGGAACCATAAGGCGTAGAGACTTGAAATTTAGGTAGGTAGGAATATTCCTTTCGTCGAGTAGAGGTCAGCTAAGAACGGATTTTACGAAATTCCATCGGCGAGAGTTTTTTTTTAACAGAACAACGTCTGTCGGGTCCGCTAGTTAATTATTAAATAACAAATACGGCTGTATGAGCTTGAACCAATTTAACCATTGAACTGTTAGAGCTATTGTTAATGTTCAATTACACATCCGATATTGACTTGTTATTTCACTTTTATGCCAAGGAATTCGATGGTGCAACACATGCCGCAGTCTATGTTAAAGTCACCATTATTTTTAACGTTAAATTTGACATAAACCTTAACTATAACAGCTAATAATATGATGCAACCCAGCCTTAGAATTACTTAATTGAAAAATAGAATACGAAAATATAAAGAAAATACAATGCCTTGCTGCTCTGAGTTTCTTTACCACGTAGTGAATTCACAAATCCCTTAACAGTTCAACGTCAGAAGTGTAAGTAAGTAATCTTACTTTGCAGAAAGTTAGATGAAAATTCTTCAAGTTCAATCTAAGTAGAAGTTGATAAAGAAAATCTAAGCAGACACAGGTGTTTTATTTTCCTCTAAATTTCTGATTTAAAGAAATTGATAATTTTACAATTAACAATGTTTTTCGGCAAAACATTTCGCTTTCACAATTTCCATGTTCCCCTTTTATTATAACGATAAAGTTGAGTTGAGTAACTTAGATCAGTATACGGTCTAAATATTAACAATGATCTAATTAATATTATTAAAAAATATTAAAATATGTTTTATTCATAAAAGATACGCTGTGTTACATATGTTCATACTATTTATTAGTTCATTCGATCGAACATTATTTTTGAAATATTTTATGTTAAATAGACCAGTGGGAGGCTCCTTTGCACAGGATGCCGGCTAGATTATGGCACAACGGCGCCTATTTCTGCCGTGAATCAGTAATGTGTAAGCATTACTGTGTTTCGGTCTGAAGGGCGCCGTAGCTAGTGAAATTACTGGGCAAATGAGACTTAATAATCTTGTCTCAAGATGACAGGCGCAGTTATAGTGCCGCTCAGAATTTTTGGGGGTTTCAAGAATCCTAAGCGGCACTGCATTGTAATGGGCAGGGCGTATCAATTACCATCAGCTGAACGTCCTGCTCGTCTTGTCCCTTATTTTCATAAAAAAAAATGTTAAATAGATTTTTATAGTAATCCTGAAGTAATTTTCCTTCTCAGAAATCGTAATAATAATATTATGTTAATTATGTCAACATAATATGCAATATATTCGTTTTTTTTTAAAAACGCGTTTGTTATTTTAAAATATAATTTGTAATGTTTTTAAAATGATAACCCTCACTTCTGGGATTAATACACAATATATAAAATCCAGATAGGATAGTTTTTATTTTGATTTGGGACCCACAATAATTTGTTTTTCCAATATTTATTTTGTATGGACATAAAATTTCCTATGAAAAATTGACGCACGGTTTGACAGTTCTGCTGTGAAACAATGTCACTATAACAACAGCGAGCATAATTTACGAAATAATTCTTGATGTTATGAAATATTATTGACAAATTCATAACAAAACAGTATTTTATTTATTATGTAGGTACAGAACGACGTCTGTCGGGTCTGCTAGTTAAATTATATTTCAAACATAATATTATATTATATAAAATTCTGTCACAATGTTAGTTACCTTACTCCTTCGAAACTTCGTTACTGATTTTTACCAAATTTTGTATGCATATTCAGTAGGTCTGAGAATCGGCTACTATCTATTTTTCATACCCCTAAGTGATAAGGGCTGTTCACTTCTTTTTTTTTAATTATTGGATATTTTTTTTTATAATTATTTTATTTAGCATTAAAAATACATACAACTCCAAATTTTTACCGGTCTACGATCAACACCTATTTTTATATCGCAATTTTAATATTGTTCTCATCCATCCACAGATACGCAATAGAGTTGCAAGATGGCAATCGAATATAATGATTATTAAATACGATAAATTTTATTTATGATATATTTAGTAGGTCTGAGAATCGGTCGTCATCTGTTTTTTATACCCCAAAATTTTTTATTATTGAATTTTTTTTTATTAATTTATATGGCAATACAACGTTTGCTGGGTCAGCTAGTACCATTATTATAATTAACGCAACGCCTTGACAAATGAGGCTTGAAGTCAACAATGCTCAAGAAATATTATTTCCGAAGGCTTTCTTAAGGGGCTGTACTCTGCTGTTACAATAGGTATTCTATAACAATAGGTATGCTTTATTTATTTCAATCGGCTTTATTGACGATTAGTCGGTGACCGATTAGTTACAACGCTAATTACGAGGGCAAATTCGTAGTGCTAGACGGGACGCGATCGCAAACTCACAACACTCACCCTGATAAAGGTCCTCCGATTGGTACGGAACTAATCGGTATTAACACCGATTAGAAAAATATATATATACTAGCTGACCCAGCAAACGTTGTATTGCCGATATTAAAATCGCGATACAAAAGTAACTTTTGATCGTAGATGGGTGAAAATTTGAATTTAAATTGTAGTATTTTTTAATGCTGACTCATAATCAAACAAATAAAAAAAAAATGTGGACCACCTTTAACATTTAGGGGGATGAAAAATAGATGTTGTCCGATTCTCAGACCTACCCAATATGCACTCAAAGTTTCGGAGGAGTTCAATGTTTAACACCATGACACGAGAATTTTATATATTAGATATTATATAAACTGTGACATCTGTGTAAACGTCGAAAAAAATTGAGAATGACAGTTTACCTCTTTTTTGAGCAATGCAACGCACACTAACACAAAATGACATAGAAATCGCGAGTGTAAGAGGTAGCTTGTCATGCATCACATTATAGTAATAAACCTGGACTGTTTTCATCAGTTGCCTAGCTCTATCTAGACGTTTAAATTATCTTGGGTATAATGGATAAATATTAAAGTTTTATTAATTTTATTTTGAATATTCTATGTATATATTTATAAGATATTTTAGACACCGTCTAACAAAAACAAGCTGTGTTTCTCTGTAATTCAAAGTTTTATATTAAAGGTTAAATAATTCTAGGTATACAAAATATTATATTTAAGTTAGATAGCAAATTACCTGTAATTAAAGAAACGACACTTGATGTTAGTGTATAGCTGATGTCGATTCGTTATGGAGATAAATTTATAATTATTTAGTTCACAATATTCACAATGATCTTTAAAGTTTATATTTCTAATCACCAAGTCCCATTGACATTTGTCAGAGTCATCGACACTGATTTAAAACGAAGAGAAGTGTATTCTCTTTACAAAAAAAAAAGCGCGTACACCTTCCTTAAAAGCCGGCAACGCTCTTGTGATTCCTCTGGTGTTGCAAGATAATGTGAGCGGCGGTGATCACTTCACACCAGGTGACCCGTACGCTCGTTTGTCCTCCTATTCCATAAAAAAAAATATCCCCTCCTAAAAGAAGACAAACGACAACTTCTCACACATCCTGGTTGTGGTACTTACGTAGAGACATCGAAGAAATTTGACTCTGATATCTTATGTCCAGTGTTTATCTTGTAGATTAAATTTGAAATTTTCTCTATTATTTTAAATGGACCTATTCTCAGTTCAACAAGCTTCTTTCTAAACAATTTGGTATGTTTTTAAAGTGGTAACCCTCACTTCTAGGATTAATACACAAATAAAATTTGAAAAACAAAATTTTATGAACGATGCGGGACTCGAACCCACGACCCCCGGCGTTCCGTGCCGGTGCTCTAACCAACTGAGCTAACCGTTCGAGTGACGTATCGTTATAAAATCTTGTATGCTTTGTTCAACTCTGAGGTTGTGGCTTCATCTACAGGATCTACTTTACTATTGATAACCTGCTCAACCTCAATATTTGCTTATTAGGAAATTGACTTGAGATGAAATTGATTAAGCTTCTATCTATTCAACTTGTTTCCATTCTCCACGAAAACAGCATCTCCGACTTTGAAGCCTATGTCCCTTCGATTTATCATACATATTCTTGTATTACGTGGTGTCTATGACTCAGGTTCCAATGTGTCATCTATTAATTCTAAGTCATTGAGAATCCAAAACAATCACAAAGTGAAAAGTAATTCCAACATATTTTACTACCTTAATATTTTTTTTTTTATTTATTTATTTATCATATAACATATACCGATATAAAACTAGGTCAAATTAGCATCTAAAAAAAACCACAAAGATTAACAACTAATGCTAATAACACTTAATAATACGTCACAACTCAACAACAACTTATGCTATAAATTAAATGAACACAGTGAAAATATTTTAAAAGACTTAAAAACGAATAAATATAACTTATAAATATGACTTAGCAGGTTCAAATTCTCTTAGCTGCTATAATTTATGTAATAGGTAATCCTTTATTCTATAATCAATGTTTTTAGTATTTAAATTTTGCCGCTCACTGAAGGGCAGCTCATTTAGCAAGCGAGGTATTAGGTAATCGGCAGTTCGTTCGCCGTACACGTTGCAGGCCCGGAGAATCGACAACCGGTTCTGAGTTATGGCTCTTGTTTGTATAGGATGTTCTATCTTTTGCAATCTTATTTTTTCATTAAAAAAGTATTGGCTTTATAGCAATTTAAGTACATATTTAACGCAAAAAGAAAAAAACTTGAAGACAAGGTATTGTATTAAAACGGCGGTCGCGGGAAGTATCCGCTATTCTATTTCCGTTTGAGATGAAGATGTCTGATATTACCATTCAGTGAAAGGCCTTCAATGTCTCCTTATCAGATTGAAAGAAGAGTATTGTCACCAAATGATTCCAATGGAAAATATCTGTTAAAATATATAGTTTTATATTGTTTTGAATATAGCTGTATAATATTTGTGGTGGAATGTATTGTCGGTAAAATAATTACAAAGAATGACACTCATTTGTATATTATTATTTGAGTTACTTTTGTACTTCATTTGAGCTGCACTAAAAAACTTATTCCCTCTTATTACAAAACACGAATAAACTAAAAAAACCGGGTCTAAATAGTATATTTTATACGAGTAACATGGTCTTAGAAAGTTTTATAGTGGAAGGTTTTTTTGAATTTGAATATGAATATTTTTAATTAATCTTTTATTTTACCTCAGAGCTCCGTTGTTTAGGGCACACTAAAAGTTTTGCACTTCTAGCTTATCGGCACTATTCGAATTTCTAATGTTATATCTCTTGAAACGTTTCAACTCAAGCTTCTTAGTAGTAAAAAAAAACAATTGGCGGGACATCATTTGCCAATTGTTTTTTATCACACATCAAAGCAGCCTGGCGCAACTCTTTTATAAACTCGAAAATGTATGACAAAAAATAATGCCGGCAAACGCCTATCGAGCGATCTCATTTTCTCCCACGTTTAATCTTATGAATTTATGTGTCTGTCTCATTCTCTCGTCGGCTAGATCCTATACACTTACCTGCCTGTGTATCTACCGTCTCGCTTTTTCGTTTCATCGAGTTTCAAATAACAACGGTTCTATAGAAGTTTTTGATATTGTTATAATTTTACTAATACAATACAAAAAGCTGGATGTTACACAGGCATCTAATAAGCATATCTATTGAAGCTCATTTCAGTCTCCCAGCATGGGACCAGCACCATTTCTTCGCTCGATGAACACTCCTTGTCAATAGATGGATGCAGCGAACCAGCGACGTCGAGTGTTCAATCAGAGAACCCTCTAGGGTCAAAGAGAGAACGTCTAGTATTGTTTGATTCTAAAAGACTGATACTCCTCTTCTGGGAATTAAAGGACTCATTACTTATTTACTCACGGGAAGGGTGCGGGACTTTGTACAGCGCTAGAATGTGGGCCGGTTTGAAGTATTGCCGTGCTCTATTTATGACGCCCAGCTTCTTCAAAGCGAATTTGACTTTGCCCTCCAGTTCCGCTCGGTTTTGGCAACCGCTCGAGATTAAGATATGAATTTAATATGTGGATTTCAGCCCACTGACTTGTAACCGTGCGATATAATCGTAGATATCTAAATTGATATGCAAAAATTACAGTAAAAGACTATTGATTAAGTATTTCAAGATAATCACATTTATGGAAATATTATTTAAAAAGATATAAACCCCTCTTTAGGACGTTGCTCATCCGCCCCAATTTGAAATTTAAAGGAACAGAAAGCATGACTAATGGTTGTAATAGCGAAGACATTCTTGGAGTGAAATACTTATTACAAATGTAAGACAATAGAAACTGTATGTTCGTCAATTTAACAATGTGCGTGTTTTATTGTATAATTTATTTTATACCACTTTTCCTTTGAATTTAAATAACTGCTTTTAATGGATGGTTTGAGAATATATTATGTATGTCATTGAATACGGTTATGTTCATAACAGATGCTCACAGAGTTATTTATTTAGCTAAATGAAAAAGTAAGTAAAGAATGCATTTATTCATGACATCACAAAAAAATATATACAAAATAGGATGTCATGAAAAGGACACCCACTCAGCATTTTTGGAATTGAAATAAGGATCACCCCAATTCCAACACTGATTTTCAGAAGTTACCTAGTAACGGCCGTCGTCAATAACCTATCTATCCTTAGTTTAACTTACTAGAGGTAGAAAAATCTATCCTTTTACGCTTACTTACATTTCAATAACCTATTGACAGAAGCATTGGACTATAACTATGGATAGATAAGATCTTGTCATTAAACGGTAACAGCAATGTATCCGTATGTTATATAGATAGGTTATTGAAAACGGCCGTTAGTCGACCTGTTGACAGCAGCCGTATACAAGAAGATTCCTTTTGTTATAAAGGTAGATCTTAAAAGTGACCTTTAAACATACTTTAAATGGTACATTATATTATTATTATTTTATGATTTAGCTATGCACCTAAAAGGAAAGTTAGTAATAAGACTATGCTTTGTATGACTACTTTCTTTGCTGCAAATCACTTAACTAACTATATCTATTTATAACAGGTGACCAAAAGGTTGTTTGTCTTCGCCCTTCATAAAAAAAAAACAGAATAATATTAACTATTGTATTGGATACAAAATAAGTATTTTTAATCCAGTGGATTCAAAACTGGTGTCACATAATAAAAATTATCTGACTAATTGTATTTCCAATTACAGAAAGTTATAAAAAAATTCGTTGAATAGGAGAAAAGTTAGGGGGGACTGAGTTTCACAGCTTGTACTCTTAGAACGAAGCAATGTGGTCAGTATTAACTATTATAGCATTTCAACTTTATTGGAAAATGTCCAGCTTCCGGTAGAACTTGATTAACTAATACAATCTAATTTTGTTTTAAACTAAGAATACATATTTCCTGTGCTAGATTCATTGTTATTAATTATAATCTAATTAATTAGCAATAACATATACTAATAAGAATTTATTTGTATGATAATATGTATAAATTAAAATATGACAAATAATATATACATGCGTGTATTATAAATGATTCGAATAACTTGGAGTCAGACTAAATGGAAATCTAATCATATAGTGATCGAGCCAAAGTTCAGGTTCAATTTGTGCAATAAAACAAATATTTGGAAGGTTGTACTGAATTTTTTTCTTGAAATTTGTATATTATGCTTTGATAGAAACCTTGATATAATGAACAAGATATCTATCAATAGCTTTTATTATTTTTTTAACGATGCGTTACAACGCCGAAATCGCGAACGAGCGTTTGTATGAAAAATATGACGGGTTGGCTTCTCTTACGTAGACGTGTTAATGGCGTTACGTTCTCGTAGCACGTAGGCTGTTCGTAGTAGATGTAGGTAAAACATGCACAGTATGTAGCATACGAAGATAATATGATCTGTATTATAGTTTTCTTTCAACAAAATTTGGTTGGTTGATATTTTATACAAGACTAGCAGTTTGTCCCGGCTTCGGTATTTAACAATTTAACAAAAAAAAAGATATAACATAGCCTATGTCACCCGACGATAGTGTAGCTTCCCAACAGTGAAATAATTTTTAAAATCGGTTCAGTAGTTTCGGAGCCTATTCAATGCAAACAAACAAACAAACAATCAAATCTGTCCTCTTTATAATATTAGTATAGATAAAAAAAGCAACTGTAGGCGAATACCACTGAATGTTGTTTATATTTTTATTTATGACAGAAAGGGACGAGATGAGCAGGACTTTCAGCTGATGGCTGAAAAGCTCTGAGCGGCACTACAATTGCACTCCTCACCCTGAGACATCAGATTTAAGTTAAATCTCATTTGCCCAGAAATTTCACTAGCTACAGTGACCTTCAAACGGAAACACAGTAATGCTTACACATTACTGTTTCACGACAGAAATAGGCGCCGTTGTAGTACCCATAATCTAGCCGGCATGCACACAAGCCTCCCACTGGTAAATGTGGTACCAGTTGAGGACTTCAGATGACTTGAAAAGTCATACATTGAACTTACCCAGGTTCAAAATAGTGACTTATTTGGCGTAGTTATAATGTATTCGTATAATAAACATAAAAATATATCCATTAAAATAAAAGTAACGAAATAGCAGCTTTTTGATATATAATTAAATTTACACAAAATCTTTTCTAGAATGCCCAATTAAAAATTTTTGCCTGTCTATATTTTTTAATAAAAATTACTTTTATTTCAGAAAATGAATGTGTGTTACGCGTCAATAACACCAATGAAGTTGTTAACAAAATTCGATAAGTGTCAGATTGCCACCAAATAAAAAAAAAAACGGGTTGCACTTTTTAAAATTGTATTCATATTTTTTTATTTTATTGATTTGACGCAAATGAGTCAATATTGTTGGTAAGATAACGTTAAACCATGCCGGTAATTCCTGAGTTGTTTGGCTTGGATCGGCTTCCACCATCTCTTTCAATTCTTTGTTAATCACCTGTGTGGGCGGTCTTTTCGATTCGATCTTAATATAAAAGTTTTCATCACAATAGCATTTAAACCAAAATCACACGGTGAGTTTATTGGCAGTCCACCCTCCACGCAACATTGATATTGCGAGCAGTTTCCGTCGCGATAGATCCGCGTCGAAACTCGTATTCAAAAATGACTCGAATTTTGGAAGTAATCATTAATGTACCTATTACAATAAAACAGCAATTTCATACTTTAAACTCTATTATTTTTACAGTTTATTATGGATGGATATTGATTTTTTCTAAAAAATAAACTCTTAAATGTAAAATAATTGTAATAGTTCTGAACTGTAAAAATTTATGTAACGTTATTTTTTTCTTATACGATAGCGTAATAAATGAATATTGTATTTCCACATAAATGTAGTACTTTTATACTGATAAATAAAACCATTGCAATATATTTAGCGTTCACGACCTGTATAGCCGAGTGGTTAGCGATACTAGCCTACCTACTAATCTAGAGGTCCCGGGTTCAAATCCTGGTAGGTGAAAGCATTTATATGATGAATATGGATGTTTGTTTCCGAGTCATGGATGTTTATATGTATTTATGTATGTAAGTACATTGTATTAAATGTATCGTTGTTTTGCAACCCATAGCACAAGCTATATGCCTAATTTTGGGCAAGATAATTTGTGTAAAAAGTGTGTCAATATATTAATAGCTGACCTGACAAACGTTGTTTTTCCATATAAATTATATTTGTAAACCTTCCTTGAGCTTCAACGAATCAAGATTTCATTGAGATCGGTCGAATAGTTTAGGAGTTATTAGGGAACATTCAAACATATATTCTCTTTTATATATATAGATTATTATTATATTAAAAAATGCACAACGTTAATGTTCAAGTTACTAAATATTAGCTAGTAGTATAAACGGTTGAATGCTGAATCTATTTAATCAACACGATGTCCGTGCGGGTTTCTAGTCAATCACATTTTACGCTCTATGGAAAAACTTCATCACCCAAAGTAGTTATAGAACAGTCTTAATACAGACAGGAATTACAATCCCAGAAGTACCACAATGCGGAAGTGAAAAGAAAGTTTTTAACAATAGAGCGCCGTTGCGTCTGCCTTCGTGTGAAGTCTTTTGTCCTGATTTCAACTAATATATAAGAAAAAACTATGTATTAGTGAATATTGAATTTTTCATTGTTGCCATATCATTAAACAGTAAACTAGTTAATGACCATTTGAATTTACCTACAATATAATATTATTTAAACCAGTGGGAGGTTCCTTTGCACAGGATGCCGACTAGATTATGAGCGCACTACAATTGCGCTCGTCACCTTGAGTCATAAGATGTTAAGTCTCATTTGCCCAGTAATTTCAGTAGCTACGGCGCCCTTCAGACTTCTTAAAATTCATAAGTTCAAACGTTATCTACATATCTTAATATATATACCAACCACCTTCACCAATATCACTGTCAAAGAGTAAGAACGTTCTTTGTTTTGTTCCGTTTTTAAAAATATTATTAGCAGTTTAAAGTTCATAAAGCCGTGTGAAACAGTAATTTCAGTAATAATTGGGAACGATTATAGTTATTATAGTTTGAATGATGAAGTTTTTATTTCGAAATAGTGTATAAATACTAAAACAAAACTCATGTATTTAAGTGGTATTTTTGTACTACCCTCATATCGATTGTGATACAAGTGTGAATGCAATTTGGTCGTGAGTCGTTTATAAGATACAGATTGCAAAATTCGTAACTTTCCCATTATTTAGTAGTTCCAGCGCTTGATACAAATTGGTTCGAATCTTACCACCGAACAAATTTTCAAATTTTATATTTTCTAAAAATGACAAACGAATGTAATAATTGCAAATTGAATGTGTTGGTTACACAAAAAAGAATAAAATGCACAATATGTCAAGTAATGTACCACCTTGAATGTGTTGTGCCATCTGGGAGTGCCCCGGGGGCAGTGGACTTGTACAGTCTGTAAGAGCTCGTCAAAAGTTCTGTCATCAACATCAGCACTGGGAGGCATAACGACTGATGGTACGCTTACTTCAAATAACGAATTCTTATCGGCTGTAAGGAAAGAGGTGCAGGAAATAATTTCTCAAACCGTAAGTGTTGAATTAAAAAAAATTAGGGAGGAGCTGACCGGTCTACAAAGTATAAAGTCATCCATAGACTATTTATCAGGAGTTTTTGATACAGTAAAAGCAGAGTTAGAAAACGCAAAGGCGGAAATCTCAACCTTAAAGAAAGAGAATATTGAACTCCGAGATATCATAAATAGTCATACAAACGCACTTAATATATTGGATCGAGAGGCAAGAGCCACCAATATTGAGGTAAATTGTATTCCAGAGCATAGAGGCGAGAACTTAGTTAAAATAGTAGAACAAATTGGAAGAGTGATAAATACTACAATACCTGAAGGGAGTGTAGTTAAGTGCACAAGAGTCGCTAAAATTAACAAGGACTCTTTGAGGCCTAGATCCGTTATTATTAAGTTTAGCTCATCTTTGCTAAGAGACAAATTTTTGGCTGGTGCAATAAAGTTCAATAAATCTAACAAGGAGGATAAGCTAAATACATCACATTTGGGATTATCTGGAGACAAGAAACCGGTTTATATTTCAGAGCACTTGTCCTCCACCGCTAAAGATTTGTACGCCGCAACACGTATTTTTGCCAAGAGTAAACAGTACCGTTTCGTCTGGTCGCGTAACGGTAATATATTCTTACGAAAAACCATATCAAGTGACGTAATATTAGTAAAATCAAAGGATCAATTAGCCACCTTAGTATAAAATTCTCTAATCTTTTGTCCGTCTCTGTGTAGATAACTTTTTATTGTGTAATAGTTTTTGTATTTTAAAAAGCATCAAAACTTGTAACTGGAATTGATGGTTAAAGGTTTAAAAATTTTCTATCAAAATGTTAGAGGAATAAGAACAAAAACTAATGACATATATCTTGCAGTACTGAATTCGGATTTTGATATTATAGTGTTCACAGAAACATGGCTTAACAGCGGAGTATTGAATAATAAGTTTATTGATGATAGATATAATGTGTTTCGTCGAGATCGTGAATCTAGCGAGTCATGCAAATTGGATGGAGGGGGAGTATTAATTGCTATTTCTAGAAAATATAAATGCTACAGGGTAGATTTGTGGGAATCTGATCATGAAGACCTCTGGGTTAATATGGTCCTAAACTCAATAACTATTTCGATATGTGCAGTATATATACCTTCACCGCTTAAATATGGAACTATTGAAGGCTTCATAAAGAATGTAGAACATACTATTATAAATGACCAATAACAAGTGATAGTGCTTGGTGATTTCAATATTCCATCCATAAAATGGAGTTATGAAGATACTCACGGCACAAGAATGACCCCATCCAATAGTGGTCCTGTAGTTACAATTATCAATGATTTTATGGCATTAACAAGTCTATCACAGTATAACTGCATATGTAACGCATACGATAAAATATTAGATCTTGTTTTCTGCAACTTTAATAATATAAAAATAGTACAAAGTGACTTTTCTGCTTGCTCTATAGATAAGTATCATCCGCCTCTTGAAATAAACTTTAAAATAGATGATAAAGAAGCTTTGCTGTCTCCTAATGTGATCATAAAATATAATTTTGGAAACGCTGATTATGAAGGCATCAATGACAATCTTGAGGGTCTTAATTGGTCGTCTCTTTTCAGTGAGTGTCAAACTGTAAATCATATGACAATGATATTTTATGCAGAGCTGCGTAAAATAATTGAAAAATGTGTGCCTAAGAAAAAAATTAAAAATAAAAGTTGTTATCCTGTTTGGTATTCAAAAAACTTAATTAAAAGATTAGCTGAGAAGAATAAATATAGAAAACTGTACTTAAAATATTGTAATCCTATGGATGAAATTGAATTTATGTTATTACGAGAAAGATGTGAAAAAATTATTAATTTAGATTATAAAAACTATTTAGAAAGGGTAGAACATAATATTAAATTAAATCCTAAATTTTTTCATTCTTACTTAAAACAAAAGCGTAATAATAAATGTGACTATCCTGCTCTTATGTCTTTTAATGGTTACTCATTCACTGATGGCTTGGATATTTGCAATCAATTCGCAAATCACTTTTCAAATATGTACATAATTTCAAACAAAATATTAAAAACAGAACCATCTATTAATACAAATTCCATACATAACTCACAATTACACAGTATCAACATAACTAAAATGGATGTTATAAAACTATTAAAAGGCCTTGATGTTAATAAAGGGCCCGGACCAGACGATATACCACCCATATTTGCTAAACGTTGTTCTGTTTTCCTAGCAGAACCGTTATTGCTAATATTTAACAAATCTTTGTGTGACGGTGAATTCCCAAGTATTTGGAAAAGAGCCAGGGTAGTTCCCGTATTCAAAAGTGGGGATCGAAAAGACATAGCAAAGTACAGACCAATATGTATTTTATCAATATTTTCTAAAGTTTTTGAAAAATTAATTTGTCCGCTACTAGCATGGTACATGAAACCAGTGATGTCAGAAAACCAGCACGGGTTCATTAAAAAAAGATCAACTATGTCTAATTTAGCCTTCTTTGTGGATGACGTAACAATGGCTCTGGATAATACAGCTCAAGTAGATTGTGTTTACGCGGACCTATCAAAGGCGTTTAATGTAGTTGATCACTATATTTTGTTAGAGAAACTCCGGAGATACGGTATCTGCAGGATTCTACTTAGCTGGTTTGAGTCGTACTTAACGAATCGCAAAATGAATGTGGTTTTAGGAGGATATTATTCCCACACATTTGTTGCGACGTCAGGAGTACCACAGGGCTCCAATCTTGGGCCCTTGTTATTTGGAATATTCATAAACGATATTATTGAATGTTTCAAGTACTGTCAGTTCCAAATATATGCTGATGACCTAAAGATATACAGTAAGATTAATGACATATGTGATTCGATTCATATTCAAAGGGACTTGGATAGACTTTCTGATTGGTGCGATCTCAATAATTTAAAATTAAATTACTTGAAATGCAAAAGCATAACCTTCAGCAGAAAAATTAAAAATGTTGAGTTCGATTATAGTATCAAAAACAACATTTTAGAAAAAGTAAATCAAATAAAAGATCTTGGCGTGATCGCAGATTATAAATTAAGCTTTATACCTCATATTGACCATATAGTTAAAAATTCACTAAAATTGTTGGGATTCATCATCAGGAATACAAAGGCATTTAGAAAGTCTTCTACTAAACTAGCACTTTTTAATTCGCTTGTTCGAAGCAGACTTGAATACTGTTCTATTGCATGGAGCCCATATTATCAAATTCATAAAAATAGGGTAGAGAGAGTCCAGAAGAAGTTCTTACGGCACCTAGCATACAAGGATAAAATACATAAAAAGGTTAACACCTACACTGATCTTTTAAAATTTTATAAAGCGTCGTCACTGTCTGATCGCAGGGGCTTAATTGATCTCTCTTTCCTAAAAAATGTTATAGATGGAGGGGTCGATTGCCCAAATCTGTTGAGTAGGGTTCAATTGGCGGTACCAAAGCGTAATGCTAGGTCACATCTTCTCAAAAAACTAACGTTCAGGCCTAGATTAACTAGATCGAACCTAGGCAGATCCGCCCCTTTGTATAGAATAGTTGTCACCAACAACAACTTGGTTAAAAGAGCTGGTATAGATATTTTTCAGCACTCTGCCACATGTTTCAAAAAAGAAATCAAAAAAATTATGAAAGTACTGCAAGATGGTTAGTCATTGTTCGTAGTTATTGTTTTATTCTTTAGTTTTTTCTTGGTTGTTAAGTAAGAACATAGTTATTTTATTGTTTTATCAGCCTTTTGCTTGTGGCTTTAATTTGTAAAAATTTTATCAAAAATTGTTTTCAAAAGTTTTAGTTTAACAAAGGATGTATATAATACTATTAAGCATGTCGAGTTAGCCTGTAAGTGGAGTATACAACATTATGAAAGAATTTTTAAATGTATCTGTAGATTAAGGTAGTTGTATGCACGTTGGCTTCCTAATAAATAAATAAATAAATAAATAAATATATAAATCTCGTGTCACAATGTTTGTCCTCAATGGACTCCTAAACTAATGAACGGATTTTAATGGTGATTACTTCATGGAGTGCAGTTTGGTCCAACTTGAGAGATAGGGTAGTTTTTATTTCGATTTGGGACCCATAAATATTTTTATTTTCAATATTTTTTTGTATTTTCTATGAGAGAATTTAGTGACGCACGGTTTGACAGTTCCGCTGTGAAAAAATTTCATTCTAACAACAGGGAGCATATTTACGAAATAATTTTTGATGTTTTGAAATATAAAACAGTTGTTTTTTTACTATCTACAGAACAACGTCTGTCGGGGCAGCTAGTTGTTCAATAAAGTTGAAATCCTTTAGTTGTCATTAGTAGCCAGATTGCTTTGTTTCAAAGTGTCCAACTGTCCCATAACTTTTTCTTTTCTTCGACGTATTTCTATATAAAATTTAGGAATTTGAAATACGAGATTCTCAATACAATACAAGGAAGAAAGGTACGTGGAAGAAAGTTCCTGTATCACCGCATCGTAGACGAACGTAACACATGCAGATGCTGGGAATAATATCATTATTTGTGAATTCAGTGACAGGAATCATGTCAAAAAAAGTGACAAAATGAAGCTACGTCTCTAAGCAACGCCAAGCGATCTAGCCATTCACAGAGCACTTGATTACACGGCTCATATATTATATCCGTTAGATGCTACAGTTCTTAATGTAATTACAAAATGTAATGATAATTAATAAGGGATAAAATATAACAAAACTAAAGTATGCGTATTGATAAAAAAAATACAGAATGGTTCAGAAATAAATGTTAGTTTTTGATATTTGCAGCCAGTGCAGCAATGTAATCATATACTTAAAATTACCATATAAGACACTCCACACACACACACTCACACACATATATCTAGATAAGAAAGGTTTATGAAAATATTTAAATTTTATGTAAGTAAGGGACGAGAAGGGCAGAACGTTCAGCTGATGGTAATTGATACGCCTAGCCCATTACAATGCAGTACCGTTCAGGATTCTTGTAAACCCAAAAATTCTGAGCGGCACTACAATTGCGCTCGTCACCTTGAGTCATAAGATGTTAAGTCTCATTTGGCCAGTAATTTCACTAGCTACGGCACCCTTCAGACCGAAACACAGTGATATTTACACATTACTGCTTCACGGCAGAAAAATGCGCCGTTGTGGTACCCATAAACTAGCCGACATCTTGTGCAAAAGAGCCTCCCACTGGAAAGCATGAATTTTTGTTTCTTTCATAAATAAAGTGAAAATCACTGTTGTGCAACCTTGGGAACTTTCGTAGCTATATTCGCTGGTAGACTGAAAAATATTAACTCTAAGAGCAGTTATTTAAATTCAGAGGAAAAGTGTTCTAAAATAAATAATACCTTGAAACACGTACATTGTTAAATCGACGAACATTGAGCTTCTATTGTCTAACATTTGGAATGTTTATTATCAGTCTTCAAGAATGCCTTCAATTTACGAGCGTTATTCACGCTTTCTGTTGTTCCTTTCAATTCTGATTGAGGCCGGATAAATAACGTCCAAGAAAAGGGGGATAACATTTTTTCCAATAAAAGCTGCCTAAAATTTGATTAATTTGATACACTTTAGTTATTTAATTAAAACACTTTTAATACGCATGTAACATAACTGTCCCCCTGAAAATAAAAATGTAACTTTTACGCAAAAATCTAAACTAGAAACAGTTAAAATTGCATGCGATTTAATCCTTTAAAAGTTTTTTATTTAAATGTGTTACACTCGCGTTAATCAAAGAAAATAGTACATTTCACTTGAAACGGTAATTTTGTTGTTAACACCCTTGAAATGGAGTGCATTAGGCCAACCCGGCTGTTGAACCGCCTCGTCCTGTGCAGCAGTAATATTTATATGGTAAATTATATAGATTATCATCCTATCAATCTCGTATCATCACCCGAACGCCCCGCTCAAAGCCTGTACACGCAAACGAACGCAGACCAAAAAATAAT